>NW_022280131.1:582636-596109 GCF_004355925.1 Anarrhichthys ocellatus
ATACATACATACATACATACATATATACATATATATACATACATACATACATACATACATATTGCCCTCGAGTGGTTCAAATCTTTTCGGTAGTTTGTGGCCCCTCTGTTCTGTAGTGTTGCCCAAGGCCCCCTGCTGTTCTGTGTAAACATGCTGCCACTGGTACATATCATGCATAAATACAGCATTCTTTATACTGAAGACAAGTGACAAATTCATGTCCCATAAAAAACAGCGAAGAAATAAAGTGCTGGGTTTCTCTAAACAGCGACAGTGACAGCTAAAATCAGCTGAAATCATTATTTTTGGTCCTCTAACGTCTATCCCAAGTAGACAAAACCACCTTAGCTCCCAAATGTCAAACCTGCAGCCAGAAACCAGTTAATGCATTTTCATAGTGCCTTTTGAGTGCTCCGTCCACTCAAAGCCCTGTACACTACATGTCAACATTCTCCCAAACAAACACTGATGGCAGGGGCTGCAAGGTTCCACCTGCCCATCAGGATCTAAACTAACCATTCACACACCGATGGCACATACTTCGGGAGCAATTTGGGGTTCAGTGGACACTTCGATATGCGGACCGGAGGATCTGGGGATCAAACCGCCGATCATCCTATTAGAGGAAAACCCTCTGAGCGACAGCCGCCCCGACAGCGACCTTTCCTCTGAAAAACGAGTCAGAAAAGTTGTTCAGTCAGGTTTTATCAATTGGTAATCTTGGCTCAGGGTCAATTTACTTGCTTTCTCCAGAGCTTTCATCCACTTTTCATTAAGATGGATCAGAATGAAATTGCAGAGACACAGACGGAAAGTGATTAGAGTTGGACCTGCGCTAAGTGCAGCCACTCGAATGCAGACTGGTAGCGTAGCATGAAGCAACTGGGACCAGGGTCCGGCAGCTAACTGGCTCCACTTGACAGACTCTCCTGCAATTGTTCCATATTGTCTTCATGTTCAGGCTGGTTTAGTGGATTTGGAGGTTAAACGTCCTACCATGACATAACATGGACCCAACCACACTGATCGTGAATGCAAGTCGTTTGCCGCCACAGCCCACCTACTTCTTTATGACCTAAGCCGCTACAGAGGAGAAATAGTGTGCCCCAACCAACCCAGGTATACGGGACTGAACTGGGTGGATCTTTTGACTGCAGGGGTGAAAAAGACACCCCGTGAGCCATAGCTTAGACAAATATTTTGGTTTGTGTGCTCCAAGAACTTTTGAACACACCTCCTTGACAAGAATGGAACAACCTGTTGGCTGTGAAAGGTATTTATGTTGTTGAACTATGGCATTTCTTCCTTTATAAGATGGTATTTTTGGTTTTCTTATAAATAAGAGAATCTAATGTTTTTCTATGTAACTTCAAGTATACTGCAGTTAGACCTTACAGAACTATTCAATTATAACAAGGTGTTAACAAAAAAAAGAGCATTTATTCATGATCATTACAACAAACATTACAACATATTTCATCCAACATTTGTGTTTCCATGTAACTGATAGTTTTCACACTAGTCTTCCAAGGAAAATGGATCTGGGGTATTTGTCTCTCAGAGAGGACCACTGCACAAAGAAATAGTCGGATATTGGGTACAGGATCTTCCCCGTGAGGGACAGCGTCTTTATCCGGCAAATGCTTTCAACATAAACTATCGAGACTTTCTTCATTCCCAGAATTCCAAGCAGGAGTCCTGCCACACAGAGGGGAACGCAGGTCCCTGGGCCGTTACACAGCACCTGAAACAACACACACACACACACACACACACACACACACACACACACACACACAGGAGGGGGATGAGCACATTTCCAGGAAGTGGCAAACTGGTTAAAGGAACAACACTGGGCGATGTGTGTTTGCTGTTTTAAAATCATCATCTCTTTAATCACTGTGTGTCCATTACAGTGATAGATTGCAGACTGATTTGTTTTTCATCAATATACTAAACATAGCACAAAAAGTAAGGAAATTTGTGTTTGGTAGATTATTTCTTTGTTGTAACAATGCTTCTTGGCAATAAATCTTATACCGTTGGAAAGCCTGTTTATTTCCCTTTTAAATGGTGCCACATTTGTAAGGAACATGCATTTGTGGGATGAGCAGCAGAGCTGAGTATGTGGGTTGCGCCCATGAAAAATGTGCCAAATCTTTTTTTTTTTTTTCCTGCCAAATATAGTTCTTGGCCTCAATTCAAATCAGTTAATTTCCACATTTTCGATAATTTGTGCGCAGGAGATACGTGTACATGAAGAGAGCCAGCACAGTGCACCCCACTGCTCTCTCTTAGTGCAGTGATGTTGCACGCTGTCGATCCAAAATGACACGTGGGAGATCTGCTTGTTACATTGTGTGCAACAAGCATCAGACTGCTGTAAGATAACAGAACGTCCTGTGTTCATGTGTACATCAAACATGTCGTTTTGATTAACTATTCTTTCATCCGCACATAACCATGGCTGGCTCCACATTTCTCTTTACAATAGCCTACAGGTAGATGTGCGGCTGCGATGAGCAACATGATTGAAGTGATCAATTCTCTGGGCAATATGGCCGACATCTTAACTATAAAACATCAACTGTCCAATAGTTTGTCCATCAACTTTGACTGTATTTGAGCACCAAGCATCATTGATGCAAACAGAGTCTCCCTGCATACAGAGTCCTGCACTCCACCCGTCAAGTGCAGCTTGATCCACAATGAAACCAGGTCTTTGTGTGGGCGCTTGTCTCTGGTTGATGGGTTAGCCTGAGTTTTCCTGCAGACTGGGCAGTGGAATAGCAGAGTTAGCGTAGCTTCTGTCTTGGCTCTCCTCACTCTCGACTCTACTTTCAGTGGCAGCAGGTCTGGCTGGGTGGTCGGCCGTAAGCAGTTATCATTTCAACGTCTGCTAACCCTAACCCCACGAATTAATCCAATCCCCACACTTCCTTCTCCGATGTTGAGTGTATTCTGACATATGCCATTAATAAAGACAAAATGACAAAAATGTAGCTCTGTGATTGAAGGGGGTGAAAGTAGTGAATGTGATAAGCCATGATTGTCACAGTAAATGGACTGTACTTGTAAAGCACTTTTCTAGTCTTTCCGACCACTTAACACTACATGTCATCATTCACCCATTCATACACTGATCAGGACTAGCTAACATTCATACACCGTAGGCAAAGCCACGGGAGCAATTTTGGGGTTAAGTGCCGACATGCGACTAGTGGAGCCGGGGATCGACCCTGCTCTCCACTGAGCCAGTCTCTACTGTCACTCTCTACTGGGCCCATCTATAATAATGGTCCCACAGGTGCCCCAAGTTAGCCTGGACACAAAATGACCAAAAGTGCGTTAACATGCTCCTGATGCACATGGCAGGGCGCCCCTGACTGCGATCTAGCTGCATCGCTGCAATAGTTACCACAGCTGAATGTGACGGGACAGAAAGTCTCCAGAGACTGCAGATGGAACAGATCCCTGCTGCCTTCAGGTGGCTGGAAAGAGTTACCCGTGTAAAGGAAACAGTTTGGGTTTCCTGGGACTTGCTACGGAAATGATTTTAAAACAATCTCCATCACGTCATGTTGCTCACCACAGCCACACATCATAATAAGTGAGTTATGTAGTATGCTTCAAGCTAAACACAAACATATACAACTGAACATGTACCATCCGTCCTCAACACCCAGATTGAAGAACTGTAGTAAATAGTACCAAAATTACGAGGAAAGAGAGCATGCGTGTGATTCAGAGGCAGCAGCGAAGGCAGCTCAGTGAGACTCAGAGACAGAGGGGGAGGGGCTGGATGAGTATGTGGCCTCAGGGCTGAAGGCAGCGGAGGGAGTTGAGGGAGTTTGGGTTTTCAGGAAACCAGACAGAGCTGCTCTGGAGTCTGGAGAAGTCATCATACAGCTCCACAGCACAGACACAGCCGCACTAATAACCTCTGCACACTGCCCTTCATTCTCACAACTCACCAATAGACATACTTTACACCCGCACAATGAAATGGTTCATTAGCAGCAGATGCAATCATTACAATTTCCCATTTAACTGATAAAATGAAGTGGTCAGTTTACTTTTTTTTTTTTTTGCTGTGCAGTAAATAAATAAATGGTAAATAAAGAAATGGCAGCAGAGTCTGCCATAAACATCAGCAGATGTCAGCAGATAAACAGTACTCTGGTAGGGGAGGTTCACTTTTTCAATGTGAAGACACAAAGACAAGTACTTGTGGCACTAACTCATCTATTGACCAGGTCTGCTGAACCATTAGCACTTTATTCTGCTTTTCACTAAGTTTGAAATTCTATAAAACACCTTTTGCAAATAACTACAAAATGTTATCTACATTAAACACATAATTTAATACTAAAAGCCTGTGGTTGTAGTTTACTAAACACTGCCATTGAAATACCACACTCAATTATCAATCACCTGCACCCAGAATGCACCTGTGAAATCACCTGTAACCAATTCGATCACTCAGAAATCAGAGCTTGAACACTATAAATAGGACTCAACAATGGAGGCCAAGCTTGGAGAGAGAGTAGAGTTCATCTAAAAATAGATTTCTTTCTTGTTTTATATTTACAGTTCACGTTTCATGATTGCTTTCATCTATAGACCCTCTGCCTTGTGGTACCATCAGAATCAGTACCATGCTCATGAGGGCGGCCCGAGGATTACTGGTCAGAAGCCTGGCTGGAACATTCCTGGCATGACTGGTCCGAAAGTCCCCGGCTTTGTTTCAAACCAGCCGCCAATAACCAGAGGGTTCTGCTGCACAGACGCTCACAGGTCTGGAATCTGCTCTCACTATTCTCATCCGCTCAACACACAGTTCACACAGACCAGAGAGAAGCTGCATTATCTGCTCTTTATCCGAAGTGATAAGCTGACAGATGTGTATTTCACTGACTAAAGCACAGCAAGCTTGTAGTACATTTTATGTTTCCCAGAATATTTAGGTTCTACACTTCATTTGTGAGGTGAATTTTAAGATTTCGGCACATCTTCATCAACTGGTTTGGAAGGAATTATTAAGAAGGAAGTATTAAATGAGCATAAAAAGACAAGACTTTTCTCTGGAAAGTATACTCTCTACTGAACTCTGGTTTATCCAGAGTAACAGGGACATTGTTTCTGGAAAGAGATGTGGTTTATGAATTTCTATATGAAAATGTTCAATGCTTTGATCAGCACAAATTAAACTGCATTCACCTCCATTGTATTTGGGTTTTACCAATGATTGGTAAAATGCTTAAGGCCAGAAACCTTGACTGGTGTTGTCACACCTACTGCTCCGTCAGTCCGTCGGATGCACCATGGAGCTGATTCTACAAGGCTCGATGATGTCCAAGCTGACCTATCTTCTAATCTTCCCCATGTTGACTGAACCATTATGTGCTGCTTACAAAATGTAAACACTGCAAACAATTCAAAAATCCTCATATTTGTTGCACAGAAAAACAAGCAAAGAAAATCAGCTGTGATGAGAAAACATGTTATTCAACAAGCCGTTCAGATCTGGATCCCCTTCGTTGTCATTAGAGTCTTGAGAAATACCTTTGCAAAGATGTGCCATACATTTTATTTGTTTTAATCGCAAGCCATCAGAGCAGTTGGGCTTTTCCAGAGGGGGGCTTAAAGAGACCGGAACATTTCAG
The DNA here is from genome assembly GCF_004355925.1 of Anarrhichthys ocellatus. NCBI lineage: Eukaryota > Metazoa > Chordata > Actinopteri > Perciformes > Anarhichadidae > Anarrhichthys > Anarrhichthys ocellatus. The sequence goes on from NW_022280131.1 coordinate 588,303, forward strand.
AGAGAGGGTGAATAGAACAGAATTGGAACTGGGGTGAATGAATGATCCGAAGATAAAAAATGATGACATTCTTAGCCAAGTGCTGGGATTTTGTGTTTGTCAGATCATTACCTTTCCCACGTCAGAATGTAGGTGTCTGCATCCAATCTTCGGAGAACATGGCATTACAGGAGGGGACAGGAGGAGGTGGTGGGGGGGGGTCTCACAGGAGGAGAGGCAGTTACATCATTCTGTTCTGGGATAGATCACTAACGTCTGAGGGCCAAGCAATATCTTACAGACAAAAGTACTGTAGTCAAGTAAAACATTTACTAGTGGTCAAATGAGCCGTGGGAGGCCTGACCAATCACTGAACTACAGGGAGTGACTTACAAGATGAGACGGCTTAGTGACTCTCCAAACACTCATTAAATGAGCTGTTTGGAGTGCAAGTAGAAGACATGTGACAAAGAGCTCCATCATTCTGATGTGTGCTCCTGGTTCAGCGTGTCATCGCAGAGGTGTTAGGCTAGTGTGCACAGCTGCCCGACACAAACACCTCCCTGTAAAGGTGTCATTGTATCTAACAGCTGATCTCTCAGAGCCTCAGTATTTAAACAAATACCGTGGTGGAGTCTGACCTTTTTCTGCGGTGTGTTCAGTCTCTGGAGAGGTGAATGAGGTGGTTCAGTTTTAGCTGCATTGATCTTAGGTCATTTCCATGTACAATGTATAATGCCTTTTATGAATGTTAAGCCCGTTTACCTTTAAGGAAGGTTTATTCTGACTTCTTTATTTCAAGCTACTACAACAAACTTTCATTTGGTGTTGATTTTGTCGTCCCTGTGGACTACAGTGGTAGTGTTTCTGAGCAGCAGAGTCCCTTTAGAAAACCTCTCATTCTACTGCAGCAGGGTCTCCAGCAGCTATGGCAAGCTGTAACATTTTAAAGCTAGACTGGATGTGTATTGCAGATATATGTAATTCAAATCTTTCACTTGCTGGTAAGTGGGTCAGATATCTCCTTAACCCAAAATTGTTGTATTTATACAACAATTAACAACAAAGACCAGATTTAAATGCTCGCTTGTTCTTTGTCCTTATCTGCCGCCATTCTCTCAGTGCCAATCCATACTGGGCATGTGCAACACTCAATAGAGATGAAAAAGAAGCGAGATGGCTCACTCCTGAGCTACTTCCATCATCAGCTCCGGAAAAGAAATTGGTGTTTAAATCTATTTCATTCCTAGATTTATTAGTGGCATTTGACTTGCCTAGGGCCATCCTTATTGTTGAGCCCTACAGTGTTCATATTTGTACATTATCTGCATGTGGACCCTGTAAGTGCAGGATGGAATTGGATGAGTTTGTGCTCTTCCAGAGGGAATCAATTGTTAAAGGGATACTAAAGCAGTTTTGAACCCTACTTCTATAACGACTCACAAGAGACAGTCACAGTCTGTGCAACAGAGGCTGAGAGCCCTGCCTTTTAGTCCGTAGTATGTATCAAGCTCCCATAATGCAACAAATAGCATGTCTTCATTAGCATGTAGTACTATCAGTACTGTGTGTGTGTGGGATACAGGCATTGCTACACTCACCATGTCAGGTCTGAGTCTGAAGACCAGAGGAAGAGAATAGCGCAGAGCATCCAGAGTGCTGAGAACAGAGGAGCTCCAGGACTGATGCACCTCCCGGCTCCGTGGGATCCGACAGATGGTGAACTGGGGAACAAGGGCACCTCTATCAGAGGAGCTCGGAGACGTCACCCGTGTGTTTTATTTGGATAAAACTAGCTTTAAACTCAGATATCTCCGATTTTAAAGCTGCAACGATTAGTCTGCTAATCCACACAAATCTCCTTAATACAAAGAAATATACAGCACTCCATATTCCTTTTCATCACAGTTAGTGCTCACTGATATTCAAATAGATGGGAAGTGGAAATGAGTTTGTTATGATCCCAGATGAAACGTCATGCCACCTGCTGGTGAATATTAACAGTGCAGCACAGACAGTGATAGTTGTTTTCCCTTTAGTGGGACATTCTTTATCAGAAAGCCAATATGCACACCGATCTATAACATCAATATTCACACATCAATAGCGTGATTCTGCAAATGTTTACTTCATTCAACATGCATTTGATTATATAGCTATCTATAAACAATATTATAAGTCTGACACTAGAATGAATCATTATATCTAACTATGCAGAGCAACTGCTGCAACAGTCAAATGGTACCTATGCATTGATGCAATACTGTCAAAGTGGAACTCCACCCATAGATCTGAGCCTGACTCCACCCACTGCATTAGATTAGAAGACGTTAACAGTCTTATTATTTTGTATACACTTCATGACCTCAGTACCTCTTCAAAAACATGTGATGATATAATAGTTTACACTGACAATACTTCTGTACTTTTACTTGAAGTAAACTTTTGAATAGAGGATTCTTTCACTTGTAATACAGTAGTTTTACATTGTTGTATTCGTACTTTTACTTCACTAAATCATTTCAAATACTCCCAATGACAGCTGGCCTGTGAGTGTGTACCTCACCTGTCTGTGTGTTGGTACCAGCTTGGATGAAATGGTGATCACTAACTAACTCCTGACCCAGCGTTTAAAACCGGTCCAATACATGTTCATCCTCAACGTTCATGTCAAAGATGACACATGTCTGAAATGAATTCTAATGAATGCTTAGCTGTAACTGACACTTTAGTTCTTCTTAAAAAAGGACCAGAAGCCATCATTTGCTTTCTGGGGGACATTTCTGCCTTGTAACAGTTGTTTGATGACATGACATGTCCATCCTGTGTACCTGTGCCTCAGAGTCTGAGTGTTGTTTAGAGTTTTCAAAGGTGCAGATCTTCTCTTCACTCATACTGTCAGTGTCAGCAATAACATAGTGTCTCGGTGTGTAGGCTGCAGACAGGCACTCCATCAGCCTCAGGACCTCTGTGGTGTGACCACCTGGAAACACACGAGACACACCATCAGTTCCACGAGATGACCAGGAGCATGAGCATCCGCTTCTACATGGACACTAGGCCATCAGATGGAAGATATGGTAACAAATGTCTTATTCCACTTTCATCTAAAGACTCTTCAGCATCATTTTATAAACACTGACAACATTATATATCTAATAACAAATATTTAGAGATATTTAAGATTCAAATAGGGGCGACTGTGGCTAAGGGGATAGCAGGGCCGCCTTTCAATCAGAGGGTCGATGGTTCAATCCCTGGCTCCGGCTCTGCTAGTCGCATGCCGATGTGTCCTTGAGCAAGACACTTAACCCCAAAATTGCTCCCGTAGTTGTGCCTACGGTGTAGAAATGTGATAGACTCAGAATTGTAAGTCGCTTTGGATAAAAGCATCTGCTAAATGACTGTAATGTAATGTAAATAAAATCTAATAGTTATAATGAAAGTGTTGATTAGAGGTGGTGTGAAAATGCTCTTCTTGCTCAAAGAAAAGGAAACACTTTCTTTGATTGTGATGATCAGTCACCCTGCACCCGATGTCTGCTATTTGGCCCCATTGCTTGATTTTGTGGTGACAATGTTGGAGCCTATTACTGTAATGAAAGACAGAGCATCATCAAGTAAAAGATGCTTTCTAGTGCAGTATGGCCTGACAAACAGGACCTGTCTGACCACTTTACCACTTAGTCCTCACAAACCAGACCCACCTGTTCCACTACATCGGCTCCATACCGTTCATGTATGCTCCATATCTTTTCCTCACTGAGTCAGTAGAAGTGAACACTGGTGTAGACTGGCAGTGTGCTGTTGGCTCATGGAAGTGTTCTTCCTTTATCTTTGATAGTTAGTATATTTTATGGGACACATTTCCACAGAGGTTATCACATGGATATCATCTATCAGAGGTGTTATATAATAACATAATGCTCCGTTTCTACGGGATGAACATGGAACACTTTTCCCGTCTTTTGTCACAGACGGTGCTGATTGATCATGGAGCTCAGTTTGGAAAAGTGTTATTTGTTGCTAAGAACTGCTGTGAATTGTTTGTGAGATCACCTCTGGGTGACTGTGGGTAACTGCTGCCACACTATTTTGGTGTGAGCTCCATCTTTGGGCCAACTTGGACTACGGTACTTCAGTTCTTTCTTCTGTACTGGCTTACTTCTTTACTTAACAACCTGTCTATAACCTGTTTTCTACTGATATCTACTGTACAAAGTTACTGCACAGACACACAGACACACATATATACACACACACACACACACACACACACACACACACACCGATAAACAGACAGACAGAAACTCCTTGCTCTATAATCAGGTATGGATGAGGTTCCTGAAAATGAATGTAAGAGTTATTGCAGTAGAACTGTTGGACATAAGAAGAGACAACATTAATGAGACGTCATAAGAAGACATAAGAAGAGACGACATAAGATGACATAAGAAGAGACGACATTAGATGAGACGTAGACATATCTCCAAATGGTAAAGATCGCATTGATTAGAACTGTGTTATTTGGTCTGGTTCTTTTTCTAACAAGCTTCGTCAGAGTTTAGGACTGTTAAACTCACTTGTTGTTCAACTTGTCAAGGTTGAGGGGCAATACTCTCTGTACAAATATGAAGAAGCTCCATCCCAATACACCCCAACAATTGAGCACAGTCCAGCCAGAAGCCCAGTACAGCGACGCTGCAGGTTGTTAGCGTGGAAGCTAACGAGGTCAGCTAATGGCACAACTTCAAAACGAATGTTGCTTGTTCACGCGTGTGCACTGGAATTTTAAATAATGTCTGACAAATTGGAGTAACGTCACGTCATAAGGCTTAGTTGTATCTGTGGTCGTAGGGCTATGACTAACGCGACGTTAAGTTACCCCTTCAGATAAGGATACGGTTACTGTGGTGCATGGACGTAAGCTAACGTTTACGCACCTGATCCTGCGACGACGAGAACAACGACCGGACCTCTGGTTCCAGGTTTATAGCTCGAGCCAGTCTTCACAACATAATATAATCGGATAATAAATAACAAACATAGAAGTAAAACAGCAAACACAGCTCCTACCAGGCACGCCATGACAGCTACGGTGGCTCTGTAGGACCAAAGCAGATGTGGGTTTTGGAGTTTGAACCCTGAGTTCAGGCTTTCAGGCACAACTTCCTCAAGGGGAGTACAGAGTTTTTGTAATGTATTATTTAGGACTTCGTTGTTAACAACCACGAGCAGATCCAGTTATTTTATTTTACTGACTAGTGTGAAAGATAAACATTTCTTTTTTGATAGTTGCAGCTTCGCAGAGATGCAATAGGTACAGATAAATAGAGAAAGTAAAATAAATATAAAAAAAGAAAAACTAGGCAAAGAGCATAGAGACAAATGGAGGTACAAAAGGGAGCCTGAAGCCTTCCGTGTTGCACCTGGGTGGGCTGATCCAGTGATCTGCTACAGAGAGGCTGAGAGGGGTTAACCAGGATGGACCATTCCAACCATAAAGTGCCTCCAAACCGGCCACTTAGCTGGTCCTCCTAACCAGCTGGCCTCACCAGCCTTCATGCTACACCTCATGGGGCACACCACTGCACAGAACAGTGCACTGGCTACTACAGACTTGACGGAGGGCTTCTGGAGCCTGTAGCGCGGACTGAGGGATCGGAGTCAACCACTGTAAACAGCCCCTTTTCTTCTTCTCTTGAGCAGATTCTAACCAGAGGTTCAGAGTTTTGAAAGATGTGCCCACCCTTCACCTTTAAGGCTGTTTCAGGGTTTATTGTTCACAGCCTGTGTAGAAATGATTACCCTTCTTATGTGTATTCTCCCATTTTTTGAGCAACTGTTAATACAATTAGCCCAGTTTTACTAGAAAATAAATGTGTACAGTAGAAATACATATTCTATGTTTATGGTCATTTTGATCTTATTTTAAGACCACACAAGTCAAACATGTTTGCTGTTTTGTCCTACGACATTATAAATTCAGAAAGATACAAACAATGAACTAAAATGCTGAATGACGTTCCTCTCCTCTTTGCTGTACTGAATATCAGAGTAAACATGTCATGGCACTGAGGAGATGGTGAAGAGGGTTAAAAAGCTGAGTCCGAGTCATGGTCCCTACAATCAACTGCAGTTGCAGCCAGTCCTGGATCTTTCTCCGCATCGCACCAAATGCGGAGAAAGATTTTAAGATTTATGTGGGATTTTTTAAAAATGTCCTCATGTCAATGAGTGCATCCTCTCAGACACTGGCTCACCAGGGCTGGTCTGAAAAAAAATTACTTTTTAATGTAATTTTATGGTGCATTCTTTAACAGAATGAATTTTGGTGAGGACATTTTCCCTGATCAGCCACCATGTTTCTCATTAGGAACAGATAACCTGTTAGGAACACAATACAAATCCAGTACCTCAGATGTGTGACCAAACAGACTAGACAGATGTTTATTTTAGATATGACATACGAAATGTCACTGAGTCACTGCATTATTATGTAATATGTGACACGTGGAAATTACTCTCAACAAAAATGTTTCAAATAAATGAAGTGCTTCATCTCAGCCTATCTCTCCGACCAAAAGGATGAAGACGCTGATGCTGACTTTGGTCAACGTTTCCTCATACGAAGGCTGCAGTACAGTGTCACAGACTTGCGGTGTGGAGAACTGTACACCCTGTGCATTTATCAAAATAGTGCAAAAATAGCATTCAATAACGCACGTAAAGAATACATATCTTTGTCATGCAGGATCACATTAACTAAACCTTATTTTGCTTTCATTTTTAGGGTGTGAATTGTCCAAACTGTACACTGCCAAAAACTCAGGAGACATGTTTGCTACAGCTGTGATTGTATAAAACCTTTTGGGATAGATTACATGAATTGCTGGTTAGGAAATATATAATTCATAATCTTCAACATTACATTAGTTGTTCCCTTTTTTCCTGCAGAACAAAGATTTGGATTCATTTGTAACAACATATGGACTGTGATAACCAATTTTTACATGCAATAATGTTTCTTCTAATAATAATAATCTTAGTTTTCGAGCCACTTTTCAGCTGTTGAGAAAAAACAACTGTAATGTATGCCTTAACATTATTTAAACAACTGGTAATGTATAGGCTACCTAACCTATTGAATGATTTGCATTTTCCTGTTTTCTGCAATTTGTTTTAGGGGTTTTGGTCCCTTTTATCTTATTATTTCATTAAAGATTAAGTTTGTAACATGTAAGTATTTTGTTGTACAGGTTATGTATCTTATACGTTACTGCTGCTCAGAGTATTAACTGTATAGTGCAGTCCTGTATATTGTTTTGCTTTTGTAATATTCGTTCATTTAATTCAAAAAAGTATACTGGTTATCAGGCAATCTGTTATTGAACGATGTGCTATGTCAGTATGGATTTTTGAAGGCGTCACTATTTTTTGCAGTCGCGAGCGCCGGCGCGAGCACTGCTCCTCCAAGACCCGTTTGAGAGGAGAACTGGCGGATAAACTGCAGGTGAAAGAGCTGATATCAGATCAGCCTGACCTCACAATCAGACAGCAGATTAGCAGGAAAGGGAAGCAGTACATGCGAAGCTTCTCTAATAGTAGTAGCTGTACACCAGACAGGTTTGGCTAGCTGGATGACGTCATGCTAATAACTTATTTAGCTTTTTAAAACAACGGGGACAGATCCAGCATGGACAGTTACGGGAGTGAGGGACATGAAGCACCTGTCTGAGAAATGGATATATAGTTCTAAATAAATAATGATATATGTGTGTGTGTGTGTGTGTGTGTGTGTGTGTGTGTGTGTGTGTGTGTGTGTGTG
>NW_022280131.1:596209-660692 GCF_004355925.1 Anarrhichthys ocellatus
TGCATGTGTGTGTGTGTGTGTGTGTGTGTGTGTGTGTGTGTGTGTGTGTGTGTGTGTGTGTGTGTTTTATATTATAGTGAATATTATTATATGATATATATATTATTATATTATACTGAATTGCCTGTGAGGGTGAGAAAAATATGATGTCCTGACGTGTTTGTCAAAGTGTTATTTACTGCTTTTTTCATGTTGGAATAAATATTTAACTGCAAAGTAGTAATGCGTGTTTGATACCTTAATTTTTTTGCATTAAATCATACTGGGATGTTTGCTGAAATTGATTGGATGTGGCACAGCCCGACCTAGAAAAATTTCCACCAGCCGCCACTGCTGGTTATGCAAAAACTATACACACGTTATTTTAAGACGGAAGCTGCTATCTCCGATCTTCCCCACGGGACGTGAACGCAGCATATGTGCAGACAGGAGGTAGAGAGCATCAGGAGGAGGAGGATGCAGCTAGCAGCTGGTCTGCGTGAAGCTCGATGACAGGTCGGTATCATACCATCACACATACACACTGTATGTGCTTTCACTGTGGGCTGAGTCAGACATGCGTGTGTGCGTGTGTGTTGTCATCAGTTAGCTGTGTGGTGTGTGTTGGCCGTGCTGCAGCGCTACAGGTGCACTCAGGCTGTGCACACACACGGCCGTGTCCTTCACAACACACGTCTCTGCAGACAGAAGGTCATAGGAAGACGCAGCTTCTCCCGGTGGACGGATATCTGATCGGCTTTTACCGAGCTGCTTCAGCAGATGATGGATAGCTGTAGGACCCGCCTGTTTTCACTTTGCAACCTGGCAACCCAACATGTGTAATTATTGGTGTCATATAACTGATCTATACAGCATTAGTAACTGTTTTATTAACCAAAAATAAAACCACTCTAGTTATCAACCCTTCATGAGCAAGGCCTTATCAGAAAGTAGTGCCAATGTTTTTACTTTCAAAAACACGTCAAGCTCTAGAACTGAGTGGACCTTGTGGTGAGATGGTCTTTGTCAGTTGCTGTTTCCAAGGTCAAGGTTGAACTCTCAGTGTTGTTTGTCAGTTAACAACACTGGCCACACCTTACAAATGTGTCTGGTTACCTCCCTTACATTGTGGAACCCCCTCTGCTAAAATACTTTGATCAAAAATAATGATTTCTAAAAAGAAAGAAGGTCTGAGGCAGTCCTCTAGCCTTTAATCAGACGTCTATTCATTGTGAAGAACTAACAACATAGACAGTCTGTCTGATTAAAGGCTAGAAGAGTGCCTTGAACCTTCCTAGTGTCTCCTTCCATAGAGAACCTTCATTACACTGGTTTGAACGTCTGAGCACTCCGGTCCTTTTCCTTTTTTGAAAAATTGTTATTTATTTGAATAATGTTCATTATTATAACGATTGAATTAGTTTAACACGTTTTATGTGCATTCTAATGCTGCCAAAGCACATTCTGCTAACATTGTAAGCATCAGCTCAAGCAGCGATGATAGTTAAGAATGGTTTAAAGGCAGAGATGTCCTGGGTTTTAGTGCCGATCACAGGTAAAGCTACTGAAACACTGGATCCTACATTTCGCATAATGCAGCCAATGGCATCTTTTTATTAGACCCTCCATGCCTGGTAAACATCAACACCAAACAACACACCTCCAGTTTTGGTTTCTGCTCTAAATGTGTGGTCTCCAAGTCCACGCTCAAGCTGAGATAACCCAAAGACATCACTATGACATCATCATGACAAAGCTCTTAGGCCATGTCCACACTACTATGTTTCCATTTGAAAACACATATGTTTTGCTATGTTTACCCTGAGCGTCCACACTACGCCGGAGTTTCAGAGCACTAGAAAACGGATGCGTTTGAAAACGCTCCAGATGTCGGATAAGTTTGAAAACTCCGGGGTTACCTCATAGTGTGGACGGCGTAAATGCATAAGTTTAGAAACGATGACGTAGACACCAGTGTTCGCTACTTGGTTGGTCCTTAGCGTTCACGACGTGTCCTTCCCTGATTTGTCACGCCCCTATCACGTGACCCTTTCCCAGAAAATCACAAACAACAACAGCCTTGATTACCGATCGACTACCAGGTTAATTCAACATGGAGAACTGATTACAGGCGTTGCTGACCTTGTTGTCTTTACTAGCAGCTGTTATTGGAGCGACTAGTGAGAGGCGTTATCAGCCGTCTGAAGTCACGGTTTGAGGCTTTGAGGAGGATGGACACAAAACGGAGGAGTTTCCTTTTCTTATTAATGTGTATTTAGTTCTGCACAACTATTGTGAAGTCCACACACATAAACTATAAAGGAACAAAACATGAATTGCTCTCCAGTAGGAGAAGTAAAAAGCTATCGTCAGGCTATAAATTAACTACACCAAGTTCACACGAGCATGAGTTGTGAAGCCGGACTAGTCAGCGTGATGACGTTTTATGGTTTCATTTACCCACTTTTTAGCAACCGCCTTTTTTTAAAGTAGACCTATTGTGCTCATTTCCAGATTCATACTTGCATTTTGAGTTTCTACTAGAACATGTTTACATGCTTTCATATTTAAAAAACTCTTTGTTTTTCTCATACGTCTGAATTTACCCATATTCGCTGTCTGTCTGAAACGCTCCGTTTTAGTGCGTTTCAATGGAAATGCATGGCTAGGCGACAGCTTGGGTCCATGTTTACTTCTTGTCAGCTGATGTCCTTCACATACACTGCAACTGTAAATTAAGTGGTTTGTGTTTATCAGGGGTATTCAATTAAAGTTCAGTGAGGTCCATATAGAGAGAATTTCCTCACGCAAAGGTCCGGAACATCACAGTAATGTCTAACTTGCGCTATGAATTAGTCCCATATATATTGAATTAGCCAACAGTTGTATTAACGTCTGTATGTAGACAACAACTGACTGTCAAATCAAATAAAGAACGTTCAATTGAATAATGTCTCTACAATATTTAGTTTTCAAATTGAACTCGATGAATTATAAATAATACATACGCTATTGATAAATAAATGTTCTCTCATTTTAAGTAAAATAAGGACTGGATCAAAGAATAAATTACATAACAGAAAGCTTTTGAAAAATGTGCATCTTAAAATAAAGGACTTCATCTTAGAAAAAGTAATTTCACTGAATTGTCCTGCAGCTTTAAATTAAGGTGTGAAGTGATGTCAACCAAAAAAGCCACCATATTATTATTTTCTCATCTTCTAAAAAGAGAAAGTTGTGTTCAGGGACTTAATCTGTTTTATTAAACCACTTGTTTCAGCTATATTCCTCTCTGTTAACATCATTGTTGGACAGTGAATTAATGTGTTTTAGGATTGTGATCATATTGAGCTCTTAGATTGTTTATTATCTGTGACTTCATTTCGGATGTGAGTGGGTACGTGTAGGAGCCATTAGTTATGCCTGTGTATTATATCTGTTTATAGAGGGAGCCTACCTCAGGTTGGCCACAGGTGGCAGTGTGGATTAGTGTGGCAGATAATTTGTATTATGGGGCACAGGTGCAACAGAGAGGTAATGAGACATGGGTGATGGGGAGATCGCACATACCAGAGAGACACCAGGAAGATAAGTCAGTCATCTTTTCATATCATCATTTGTAAACCGAAATTCTAATTAAACGAAAGACCCAAAAGTGAAAGAGCCTGGAATCTCTTTATTGAAGCGAGTAAGAAACATGGTCTTCTCCCGCACCCAGCCGAGTGGCTAGTTGCTGGAATTAGTTACTATAGTACATTTGCTAAAAAGATTTGTGCTTTGTCTCGTAGCGGTGCTTCATTCACTGCTTTTAATAATCGTCACGGTCTCTGAACATATGAGACATACTGGTTTTAAACTGCCTGTGGGAAGAATTAACATTTAAAAGTCTGTTCATTCTTGGTTAAAGACTCTGATCTCTCTGGTTTCGCTGTCCACATTTCTCTTTTTGGAAATAACTTCTCTGACTCACGTATTGTTCTCCAACTACTCAGCCTTTCGCCCGTCTCCCCCGTGTGTGTAAATCGGAATAAACATATTGGATTGGCTGAGTATCATCACGTGATGTGATTTACAACGCATGTAATTGGTCGGTGTGTTTCATGCGCTGCTGAACGAGTGCCGTAAAGGCTAGAAAAGCTGCGCCGCTTAAAATAGAAGTGCTCTTTCAAAATGTAATAATTGTCAATTATCTCTCGGTTATATGTTCAGGGTCCAGATACAACGGCGTCTGGGTCCGGACCTTCTATTAGTGACCCCTGATGTATATTGTATAGTTGTTACATCACAACTGTATGGAAAACCTGACGGCTTGTTTTAAAGGCACAGTTTCTGAATACGGGCTGTGTGTATTTCTCCATGGATTGAGCATTACAATATCTATACTGTGAAAGTATAGATATTAGACCTGCTTTATATAAACCCGATATGAAAATCACACTTTTACAATATGGTAACTTCAAGACTTTTAAATCTATTATTTACTGACATATTTTAAATCGTAAAACCAAACTTGAAAATGTCTTAAGCTTGTGTTATCCACAGACCCTATTTAATGCATCTAACCAAAAACCCTCTCAAAAGACACTTTGACTTCGAGACAAGGGAACTTGGAGGGCAACTCATTTCCTGCTTTTATGACTCATTCCTGCATCACTCTATTAGACTGATATTAATCTGTTTAGACCAGGGTTGAAGTTTCATTTTTTGATTAAAGACATCAAATCTGAGCATGTGTAGCTCTCATCATAATCTGCTGTGATGTTTTATTTCTGTCTATCTGTAATGATATGTGGGACTGCAAGAAAACCAATCCCCTCTTTTCCTGTCCTCTTCCGTCCCTCAGACCCACTGAAATCCTCCTAAGTAGACAACCACAGAAGTAGTGAAGGATGGACTCCATCTCTATGCTGGGCGGCAGCAGGAGCCCCTTGTTCCTCACGGCCCCATCCTCCCACCACCTCCGACACACGCAGGCTTGTTTCCTGCCCAACGGCACAAAGAGCAGAGTTGGAGACCCAGAGACTGTCTGTCTGCCTGCCCAGTCCACAGTGGCCATCCTGGGCTCAGGTGACTTCTCCAAGTGCTTGACCATCCGCCTGCTGCGCTCTGGCTTCCATGTGGTGGTGGGCAGCCGCCATCCCAAACTGGCGGCCCAGTTTTTTCCTCATGTGGTGGATGTGACACACCATGAAGACGCTGTGGGGAAGGCCAGCATCGTGTTCCTGGCAATCCGCCGTGAGCATTACTCGGTCCTTTGGGACCTCAAGCATCTACTGGAGGGTAAATAACATGCATCACACTGAGAACACTAACTGTCTCTTCACTTTTACACCAGTCAAGTCGTGACTCAAATGCATCCTTTTCTAAAAATGACAAATTAAGAAACTCACACGCTCACATTTTTGCTACAGTTACTGCAGTGAATATGGTGCAAAACACATTCAGACACCGTGTCAAGAAATGTACAGTTGTGGAAAAGAAAAGCTTTTTTTCTTGGATATTTTTCTATCACAAACAACAACTACAGGTGCTTGAATTTGCCGCTACGAGCCTCAAATGCTGCTTTTTCGTGTGCTCTCCTTTTTGCATCACATATCTCTGAAATGTGGAGCAAAAGTGGACGTGGGCGGGTCGCTTTTTTGTCTTTAAACAGCAGCACATACATTCATCAGCTAACTTACTGGATCCCTACAAGATGAATAACGTGTAAGTATTGATCATATATGTTGTCTGTGCTGTAGGCTACTAGACGTGTTGTGTTACGTTGTGTCACTTGCTATTTCTAACATAGTTGTATCTTATATTATCTATTATGATTTCTAGCCAAGGAACCTAACTGTTCGTGTAACGTTACTGTGTGTGTTTGTGTGTGTATGTGTGCACACGTCTGCAAACAAACATGTGTGCCTGACTGTACCAGTTCTGTTAGATATGTAAATTAAGTGAATGCGATGATAGCTTTTGTTGTCCTTGTTTTATTTGTAATTTCTGTGTATGTACGTTGAGAGCAACGTAAAAACAAATAAAGCTGATTCTGATTCTGATAGCTTTTGTTAGCACGATTATTTGCCATGTGAATCAGGCAGCTGGAGCTGTCCCATTGGTATTTAAACTGTCATATTCTTCTCTCTACAGAACAATGCGACATTGTGGGTCCTGAGCAGGACCTGTCCAGACCTGCGATACAGGTCCAGGTAGGTCACCAGTATATAGTCTGTTATAACAGATTGTGATCTATACCATTATATTTTAGGTACTTTATGGTAAAGAACACTTCCTCATTTGTCATTTAAAAAAAGAATCCTAAGATTTGTAGGCTTCAATTTGAGGTTAACCACATTATCAAAATATATGCCTTCCTGGATCCTGGTAGTTCAGCCACGTTCTGCTCAGAACATTTAATGCAGAAGCTTAACATTAGGCAAAAGAACCAACTACTTGTTGCAAACAATGGGGCAGGAAACTTACACCTTGAGTGGTTTGGAGGTATCTGGTCTGGACAGCGATGACTTTTATACTTTACCAGATGTTCTAACACAGATGACAATGCCAGACACTGCTGATAACATGGTGACACCTGAAGACCTCACTAAATGGCCGTATTAATCAAAAGTACACATCCCAAGCATAAAGGCAAGCGTGGACTTGTTCATTGGAACTAACGCTCCCAAGGTATCAACAGCTGTGGGAATGGCCCGTTTGTATCAGGACAGTGGTGCTTTAAGGGCAGAGATTTGTGGGGCGTCGAGAGACCTCGGTGTGTTCGTGCGCATTGTTTTGTATTGTTTTTATTGTAAATTCAGTTTTCTGCTGTGATACCCGGAGCTCTTTCACCAGAGATGAGCTCATAAACATCAGGGACACAACTCCAGTGGACTTACTTTTCTTTGAACATCTGTGGAGTTTCTGGGCATTCTTGTCAAAGGTGCGGTCACCTTTACTCGCGCTGTGAAACGCTGTAGAGAGGAAACCGAGCCAGTGCGCTTGTGCGTCTCCGCCAACGTAGGATTAAACTGATTAAACTGTAAAACGGATCGATCCGTGATCAGTTACACCACTAGTCATCGCCCAGTTGTGCAAGCTATGCATTGACGAAAACTGCTGCTGATAACCAGTTTGCGACTGAAGTGGCACAATCTGTCAAGCATAATTTCTAAGTGGATGACTGTTTGATGCTATCCGGATGATAAAAGAAATCATTACTCTGTGTCGGAAGGGGAACTTCAACTTGGAGCAATGGATCAGCAGCACACGTGTTGTTTTGCACGCCATTGCAGAGGATCAGAGGGCCAAGGATTTAAAAGAGTTGGATTTGGACCGAGACAAACTTCCAGTGGAGAGAGTTCGGGTCTGGGTCTGCAGTGGTGCGTGGAGGGTTACTCTTTCAGATTCAAGTTGGACTCTCACCATGCCCAACTACATCACTTTGCTGATGCCAGCGAAAGTGGGTACGGAACTGTAACATACATCCGGATGTTCAATCAAGAAAAACACATCCATGTCACCTTTCTGCTCGGTAAAGCCAGAGTGACACCACTGAAGGCTGTAACTATTCCCTGACTCGAGTTGTCAGCGGCCGTCCTTGCTGTCAGAGTAGACTCAGTGTTAAGGGCATACCATGAATGAGAAGACAGCAACAAAAGCGCTGCACTGACTAGATCAGCACTGACCAGAGCAACTACGAGATCTACTTTTATTAGCTTAGCCTACAATGGCTTGAGGACAGCAATGCCCTGTGTGCAATGTATAGGCTCTAGCCAGCAATGGCTAACGGTCAGCAGTGACCTGAATAGCAACAGTCTGAGCTTAGACTACGTGGCTAGTGGACTGGAATAACAGGCATGAAATTATATAGATTTGGCTCAGCAGTAAGTCTCCATGACATGCCACTTTTAATGAATCATACATCACTCCTAATGCGATGGATCTGATACCCCTTTGATATACGATGTGCATGACGTCACTGATTACAATACGATAATTGTGAGCAATTGCAGAAGCAATGACAGCCTATGAAAAAATTATGAAAATACAAGAATATGTATACAAGAAACGACTCGTCAGTTCCTTGTCCGACTCCCGCTCCACGATTCCTGTCGGCGGTTCTTTTGCTTCTGTTCCTGCTTGACCGCATCGATCTCTGGTTCCTATTCCAGCTGGGCCACAGTGTTCCCCAGTTCTTAATCCCGCTCGGCCGCAGCTTCTCTCGGTTCCTGATCCAGATGGGCTGCATCAAACCCCTGTTCCAGCTGCTGCCGATACAGAACTCCAGTCTCCAGTGCTCTGACCCCCATAGACCCTGTCTCCAGAGCCCCGAACCCCAAAAACCCAGTCTCCAGAGCCCCGACCTCCAGGCCAACCCAGCCGGCCTGGTCGTCCTCATTCCCGTCCTATGGAGCATCCCAGTCAGCCTGGTCGTCCTCTTGCCTGTCCCCCGGAGCAGCTCAGTCAGCCTGATTGTCCAGCCTGGTTGTCCGGTTCTGCCTGTCTGCCTTGCCCCCAGGCCATGGGTCTGGGGTTCCCTGCTTCGCCCCTGTCCGGCCCCCCTCATTCTGCAGCTTTGTGGTTCCGTTGTTCCCGTCTGGAACAAACCAGACTGGACTGGATTTTATAGTTACTCCCTTTTGGACTCGCCTTTGCAAATTTTGTTTTGGTCTATTCTTTATCAAAATCACTGTTGAATATCCTTCTGCTCCGGTGTCTACCTGCATTTGGTTCCATCCCCTATTGCTCTTTTTTCCCCCACGTGTCTATTTCTGTGGTGTTTGTACATGGAGAGCAACATGTGTACGCATTTGGCCTTTAAATCTGATTGTGATTGCTGTTGCTATATTTGCCATGAATTCAGTAATTCTTAGCGCTAACAAGTGGATAAAAAAATCTTAAAATAAAAAGTTGCTCCCTCTGACAGAAGTGTGCCTTCTTCATCGTCATCCTTCCATTTGAGGAAATTCAAAATGAGACAATGTAAAAAAAAAAAATGCTTAGTACAATTAGCCTAACCAGACAAAGACCTGATATTACTTTGCAACGATTGGCTTTCAATCTATTTCTATTCAATCTATTTGCCGCTGAAACACTCATCCACGCATTCATCACCTCTCGACTGGACTACTGCAACAACATCATGTATAGCTCATCCATCAAAATCATCAACAAACTACAATACATCCAGAACTCAGCAGCCCATCTGCTCTCCCACTCCCCCACCAGAGACCACATCACCCCAGTCCTTCAAAACCTCCACTGGATCCCCATACAGCAAATAATCCAGTTCAAGATTATTCTCATCACATATAATCACCCTCATCACCCTTCACAACCTCGCCCCTTCATACCTTTCGGGCCTCCTGCATCGACACACTCCCACCCGCAACCTCAGATCCGCCGATGCCAACCTCGAGGTTAAGGTTAAGGATCCTTACCCCCCCACCCTACTCTGTCCAAGCATCGGACCTGGGGGACAGGGCCTTCTCTTTCTGCCCCCTCCCTCTGGAACTCCCTCCCCCATCACCTCAGACATTCTCCGTCACTCGCCACTTTCAAAACTCATCTATTTAAATCTGCTTTTAACCTGTGAAGCTAGTTATGTATGTTTCTTTTTTCTTTTTTTTCGTGTTGTTCCTTACTGTTATGATGTCATCTATTTTGTTCTCATTATAATTGCTTTTATTGTTTCTGTTTTTACCATGTAAAGTGTCTTTGAGTGCCTTTTAAAGTGCTATATAATAAAATGTATTATTGTTATTATTATATGCCAGAAAGGAACGCCTGCCCCTAACTCTACAGGTACACAAATCACTCATTTGTGAGCGAAAAAGCAGCATTTGAGGCTCTTAGCGGCAGATTCAAGCACCTGTAATGATTGACTTGTGTTTTCCTTTGTCCACAACTTCACTTTTTTTGACACGGTGTGTGAATGTGTTTTGCACCATATTCACTGCAGTACAGAAGGATTTGTACACCTGCAATGAAGAATTTGAGAAGGTGTAACTGTTGTGTAACATTTTTCTGTGACTTCACATTTATTGATACACATGTGTGACTATTTCCTACAACTACAAATTCCACTGTCACAGGTGCTCAGTTGTGTTGCTCCAATAATACCTCTATACACAAAACAGCAAAGCAATGGCTGACTGAAGGAAAGTAGTATGTTTAATAGACAAGGTAGTCTAATAGACTGGTAAACCACTTGATAACACTGAAGCATAGACTACACTATAATGAGTTTGCTCTATATTAAAGAAAAGGTTCTTTTGAAGTTTATCTTAATACCCACATGCCGTATTGAAAGATGTTTTGGCCTCCTTAATCTCTCCTTCTGTCCATTAAGGGATCCCTTTGCAGTATGATTTCAATGTGAGAAATAAGGGACAATATCCACATTATAAAGTTCAGTTGAAGATCATCAGCAGTCTGAGGCATACAAATTACTGAGTATCTTCCAAATACACTTTTTTAGGAACAAAGTTGCTTATTTATGTATTTTTGCTGAGCTGCAGCAGAGAAATAGTGACACAAAAAGACTTATTCTGGAGGATTTGAGTACCTCAGACTGTTGAAGTCTTGCAGACACCATAATATAACAAAAGTACACAATACTTAGACCTACATTGCAAATTATTGTAGGCAGAATAGGTTTTGAACTTCAGTCTAGATCCTCAATAAGATGCAAAATAGTAATAATTATGACTAGAGTGACTGCATTGAAGCACCTCATACATATGCAATGATGCACTATAATTCATACTACATGCTGCCGACAAAAACAGTAAAACAGTTAACAGTTAAAGTCAGAGGCAACGCCAAGGAGGGTTATACTATCTAGCATTGCACATAGTTCACTCATACAATCCCAAATAGTTGAGTAAGGTATATTGTGCAGCTGACAGTTTAGTATATATGAATGTCTTTAACTAGAGAGATCATGATTTTGTCTTGTTGTTCTGCAGGCAAGATCCTGGTGGATGTGAGTAACAACAGGAGGGTGAACCAGTATCCAGAGTCTAACGCTGAGTATCTGGCTTCACTGCTGCCAGGCTCCATTGCGGTCAAAGGCTTCAATGTAATCTCAGCCTGGGCAATGCAGCAGAGCTGCCCCAAAGACGCCAGCACACAGGTACAATCACTCATGTTCTACTCTTTGAAAAAACAAATCAAGGTCCACTTACAAGCTTCTTCTGGATATTTCAGTGGCTTTTTCACTTTATCTATCTGAGACGGGTCTGCAATCATCAAGTCACATAAGTATGGATCGTCAGTCACATGAGAACAGCTGGTTGTCTCTGTTCAAAGATGATCCCTGTTGATGTGAATGTCCTCCCTGATCTTTCTCTGGACGTCCACTGACTTCAAGGACCCCAGGACAAGTGAGTGGATAAACAGAGACAACTTCAGCTGTCTTTGAACACCAGACCAAAACCACTCTCAGCATCTACTGGGAAGAGGTCAAATGTCATGCACCAGGAGTCAGTGGACAACTGGAGAAAGATCAAGGAGCTCATTTACATCTGACTCCAGAGAACGGGAAGTGTCAGGAGTCGCGGTTGTCAGAGGGGTGCACTATGAGGAGGGATGAGTGGGTTATCCAGTATGTTAAGAATGCTTTAATGTCACAAAGATGGCTCTCTTTTAACCTGGCTAGATCGCCATGATTTCTTATTCTGCACACCTAACCTGCTCCAGAGGAGGTTCTGTTCAGGGGGAGGAGTGTTCAGAGAATAGTTGGCTTTTCATCACCATATTCTCTATGAGCAATATAGATTGTCAGCTGAGAAAACATTGTTATGTATGCAAACTTGTTGAGCCGGGCATTAATAAGCCACAGAACGAAGACGTGCAATTACAGTCGTGCAAAACTGTCTGCATCGCGTTGCATGGTTTTGCCAGGGGAACATGCATTCAGCTGATGGTTCTTGCTCCGAGTGAATTGCTGAATATGTTTGTAGTGTTCTCTGGCCAATTGTCCATGCTGGTTATAAAAGAAACCTTCTTTAAAATCGTAGATAGTAATGTCCTTCAACCACATGGTCGGCGGTTTGATCCCAGGCTCCTACTGGCCACGTGTCCTTGAGTGAGATGCTGAACCCCAAGTTACTTGCCGGGCACTTCACAGCAGCTCACAGCTCCTATAGGTGCTGAGGATGGGTTAAATGCAGAGGTCAAATTTCATGTAAGTACTTGTATGTATATGACCATGTAATATAAAGTTTGAGTTTAAGAGCCAGAGAATGAGCAGCTGTCAAGGTAGAAATAAACAGAAGGCATCAAGCATTCCTCTCTTGCCTTATCTGCTGAAACAGCGTTATATTTAGCGATACAATTTTTTGATATTATTCATAAGTATCCTCTTGACTGAAGTCGGTGGTACATGATGGGTCCATTTTGTGAGGTAGAAGACTCAAATGATGGGGAACCCGCACAGAGTCTGATGAAGAAAACCTGCTTAACAACGACAGATAACCGTTGTCATGATACCCGTTATCTCTGATTGGGCTTTTAGGTTTTGTCGAGCGCAAATAAATCCTGGCTCTGTTGGACATGCTTCATAGTACACCCCTGTCTTTTAATACATTTTGTTTCAGTAGAAGTTTAAACAAGTCTATTCTTTGGAAATAAGTGGAACAGCCTTCAACTAAGGCTACAAGACATCATGACTTGATCGGCTCCATGTCTTCTGTTGATGGGAGAGATGGCAGCCGACATTCTGTATGTGACGGAGACAGTGACAGTACTATGCGACTGCCTTGCGTGCTCTCTGACACATTAATACTGTTATGATTTAGGCATTATTATCAAAAAAAAAAAAAAAAAGCTTTGTGAGCCTTTCCAGAGCAAATTAATTCCTATACAGGAAAGTCACAATAATAGAGCTCCTAGCGATAGGAAAACTTCTCAAATAATCCCCCAGCCAGTCAGCTTCCTTATCCATGGTTTGGATTATAAAACTGCAGGGCACAACTTCAGTCCTGCAATTACGAAGCTTCTTCGACCTAAAATGAAATGCATGGGTTTCATGGAGAACTCCTGCTATCATTACAATGTCTTGTTACAATGTCTTTGCTGGTGTAATGAACAGGTGAGGCCAACTTTAAAGTCCCATCCTTCCTTTAGATCAGTGGCTCTCAACCAGGGGGTCTACAGCCCTCAGGGAGTCACTGTCTGAGAATTCCAGCAACAAAGAATCAGAATGAGCTTCACTGGCCAAGTTGCATCTCTCTCAATGTTTTTACAAAGAAATACAGATAACAGTCAGGGACAAGGACAACAAAGCTGGATGGATAAAGGTAAAGAATAATAATAATAATACATTTTATTTATATAGCGCTTTAAAAGGCACTCAAAGACACTTTACATGTTAAAAACAGAAACAATAGAAGCATTTATAATAAGAACAAAATATACGACATAACAGTAAGAAAAAAAATAAAATAAACATGAAAAGAAAGAAAGAAAAACGTACATGACTGACTTTAGAGGTTAAAAGCAGATTTGACTAGGTGAGTTTTAAGTGCAGTTTTGAAAGTGGCGAGTGACGAAGAATGTCTGAGGTGTTGGGGCAGGGAGTTCCAGAGGGAGGGGGCAGCAACGGAGAAGGCCCTGTCCCCCCAGGTCCGATGCTTGGACAGAGTAGGGGGGGTAAGGAGGTTGGTGTCGGCAGATCTGAGGTTGCGGTTGGAAGTGTGATGGTACAGGAGGTCCGAAAGGTATGAAGGGGCAAGGTTGTGGAGGACAGAATAGACAGAACTGTTATGTACACAAGTAGTGAAAACAATGAAATAAAAAATGAAACATCTATATCCAAGTCAAGTGTTCTGTACATTGTAAACAATGCAAATAGAGCCAAGAAATAAATACTGAATAGATACATGGATAGTTAGAGATGCATGGACTGGATGACTATGTACAGTATGTACATGTAAGGATGTCTATATAGTGTATAAACAGCGTAGAGGATTTATATTGACAGTGACAGATGATATGTACAGACATATACAGACAAATATTGACAAGGCATACAGGTAGGAAGACGAAGGGACACTTTACTTGAGGCAGGAGCTAACTTACAGCATGGCAACAGGAAGGCAGTCTGCACAGTCACATCAATCCCAGAGGGCAGTGCTGGTGAGCAGGTCAACACCTAGGAACTGGTAACAAGGAGTTCCCCTGCTCATTGTCTTGTGCAATGCTGGTGTTTTACCTATCCAGGACTCTTAATACAAGTGAAGTAGGGTAGATCTTTTTTACTTGTTTAACGGTTCACAGTTCTGTGACAAAGGGGAGCAAACACAAACCAACTTGTTTTCAGATATCCTCAAGAGAAGACATGACGTACAGTAATAGTAACTGAAACTAAACAATACATTTATACCACCAGTGTTAAGAGAATTAAGGTTGAATGAAGGAAATAAGATTGCATATACAGGGAGAGCACATATTAAACTGCTGCGAGGCTTTTATATGAATTAGTCTATATTTATCTTCTTGTCAACAAATCCCATGCAAGGGCACAACCAGCCACTTGTTATTGTGTCTTACTGTAGACCTGCATCTTTAAAAACAGTTCACAGATATATAGTTTTGTTTTTGAAAATAGTTCAGTAATTTCCTAAAACAGCCAGACACAAGTTTTTTTGCAACCGTCACTCAAACAGGAGGACTAAGTGCATTTGCTGGGGACTATTTCCAGCGGCAGGTGTCCTCACCTCTCTGTGCTCACCATCCTTCCTGGTTGTCTTCACTGTGTGTCTAACCCATCTTCCTCTCTGTGTAGGTGTTTATCTGCAGCGATTCGGTGGAGGCTCGACAGCAGATTATGGAATTAGCCCGCCAGCTCAACTTCCTGCCGGTGGATATGGGCACCCTGTCTTCCTCGCGGGATATTGAGAACATTCCCATACAGTTATTTCCTGGCTGGAAGGGCCCCGTCCTTGCTGCCGTAGCCCTCTCCATCTTCTTTTTTGCTTACTCTTTTGTACGAGATATCATCCACCCATATGTGAAATACAAGCAGAGTGACTTCTACAAGATCCCCATAGAGATGGTGAACAGGACGCTGCCCACTGTTGCCATTACTCTCTTGGCCCTGGTGTACTTGGCAGGCCAGCTGGCAGCCGCCCACCAGCTCTACTATGGTACCAAGTACAGGCATTTCCCACACTGGCTGGAGGGCTGGCTGCAGAGCCGGAAACAGCTGGGTCTCCTCAGCTTTTTCCTGGCTGCTGTCCATGTTGTCTACAGCCTCTGTCTGCCCATGAGGAGGTCTGAGAGGTATCTGCTGCTCAACACTGCCTACCAGCAGGTCAGTGGGGTGCACCATGTCCACACACTGATACTCATTCATTTGACTGTCCACCCACATACAGCTGGCTTTTTTCACCAAAATGAAAGGTGACAGTGAGGTTGACAGGTTTGGGAAACATTAAGCCTCAAAAAAAAAACTGTATGTGGCAACAAGCACTATAGGTAGAGATGCTGCACAGAAGTAATAGGTGGATGGTACACTGGTGTTCGTCAGAAAATAACAGCTAATGACTCTCCCTACACCTACAAATTCTCAATTTTACATCTCTGTGTACAACATAAAGAGAATGTTAATGACATGTTAATCAGTAAGCTTAAGAGGTGTTGGTATGAAGGTGTAAGTTTGCTGGACCGCAGCAGAGTGGGGACCAGTCATATGAACGCAAACGTCTGTAACTAAGTGAGTGATGAAGTTACATCATTGTTGGCTCTGGTCGGAGTTCATCCACTGGCTGTTGCTCTTTCTAAAATGAGAAGGCCATTCTGCTGCTAACAAAAAACAAGTGACTTAAGAAAACAAAAACTTCTGTGATCAATCATCTGATCCTCTTTCCTAATACTTACATGGCTGTTATGGGACTAAAAGACTATACGCATTAATATCTAGACAGATACAGTTTTGTAGGCTAAATTAAAATGATTGCATAGGTGCTGTTAGGCTGTGGGTGTGCTAACCTAGCTTGTTAAAAAGACAGTTATTACTGTCACTGGAGAAATAACTAAATTACCATATATTATAGCGACCAGAGCCTTTACTTTCCTTTTCCGGAGTTGCCCAGGGTGAGAGGCGCCGGGCGGGAGTGGGGATACTCACGAGCCCCCGGCTGAGCGCTGCTGTGTTGGAGTTCTCCCCGGAGAACGAGAGGGTCGCCTCCATGCGCCTACGGGTTGCGGGGAGCAAGGCTCTGGCAGTTCAGAGTATCCGGCCTTCTTGGAGTCGGTGGGAGGGGTCCTGGAAAGGGCGCCACCTACCGACTCCATAGTTGTCCTGGGGGACTTCAACGCTCACGTGGGCAATGACGGAGAAACCTGGCGGGGGGTGATTGGGAGGAACGGCTTGCCCGATCTGAACCCGAATGGTGTTTAGTTATTGGACTTCTGTGCGTGCCATGGTTTGGCCATAACGAACACCATGTTCGAACATAAGGTGGCTCATAAGTGTACCTGGTACCAGAACACCTTAGGCCGGAGATCAATGATCGACTTTGTAATCGTATCATTTGATTTGCGGCCGTATGTCTTGGACACTCGGGTAAAGAGAGGAGCAGAGCTGTCAACTGATCACCACCTGGTGGTGAGTTGGATCAGATGGCAGGGGAACCGGTTGGAAAGACCCGGCAAGCCCAAACGTGTAGTGAGGGTGAACTGGGAACGTCTGGCAGAGGACCCTGTCCGGGAGGTCTTTAACTCCCACCTCCGGAAGAACTTCTCACACATCCCGAGGGAGGTTGGGGACATGGAATCCGAATGGACCATGTTCAAAGCCTCTATTGTGGACGCGGCAGCTAGGAGCTGTGGCCGGAAGGGCATCGGTGCCTGTCGTGGCGGCAACCCGAGAACCCGGTGGTGGACACCGGAGGTGAGGGAAGCCGTCAAGCTGAAGAGGAAGACCTTCAAGGCCTGGTTGGCCCAGGGGTCTCCTGAAGCAGCTGACAGGTACCGGCAGGCCAGAAGGGCTGCAGCTACGGTGGTCGCGAATGCTAAAACTCGGGCATGGGAGGAGTTCGGGGAGGCCATGGAGAAGGACTTTCGGTTGGCCTCAAGGAGGTTCTGGCAAACCATCCGACGGCTCAGGAAGGGAAAGCAGGGCTTACCCCAGGCTGTTCTCAGCAGGGGGGGGGGGACTGCTGACCCGGACAGGGGACATCGTCGGGCGGTGGAAAGAGCACTTTGAGGAACTCCTAAACCCGACCAACATGTCCTCTGCAGAGGAGGCAGCGCCTGAAGATCTAGGGGGAGGCTCACCCATATCCCTGACAGAGGCCGCTGAGGTAGTCAAAAAGCTCCTTGGTGGCAAGGCGCCGGGGGTGGATGAGATCCGCCCTGAGATGCTGAAAGCGCTGGACATAGTTGGGCTGTCCTGGCTGACACGTCTCTTCAATGTCGCATGGGGGTCGGGATCAGTGCCCATGGACTGGCAGACCGGGGTGGTGGTTCCCATTTTCAAAAAGGGGGACCGGAGAGTGTGCTCGAATTACCGGGGTATCACACTACTCAGCCTCCCGGGGAAGGCTTATGCCAGGGTGCTGGAAAGGAGGCTCCGACCGTTTGTCGAACCTCAGATACAAGAGGAGCAATGCGTCCCGGCCGTGGAACAGTGGACCAGCTCTTTACCCTCGCAAGACTACTGGAGGGGTTCTGGGAGTTTGCCCAACCAGTCTACATGTACTTTGTGGACTTGGAGAAGGCTTTCGACCGGGTCCCTCGGGGGTTCTTGTGGGGGGTGCTGCGGGAGTATGGGGTGCCGGACCCATTACAAAGGGCGATCCGGTCTCTGTACAACTGCAGTAGGAGCAGTTCCCGGTGGGTGTTGGCCTCCGCAAGGGCTGCCCTTTGTCTCCGGTCCTGTTCGTGACTTTCATGGACAGGATATCTAGGCGCAGCCTGGGGGTGGAGAACGTCAGGTTTGGGGGTCTTGGGATCGTCTCTCTGCTGTTTGCAGATGATGTGGTCCTGTTAGCCTCCTCGGATCGTGACCTCCAGCATTCACTGGGGCGGTTTGCAGCCGAGTGTGAAGCGGCGGGGATGAGAGTTAGCACCTCCAAAGCTCTCAATTTACCACTCGGTCTACATTCCTACCCTCACCTATGGTCACGAACTCTGGGTCGTGACTGAAAGGACAAGGTCGCGGTTACAAGCGGCCGAAATGAGCTTCCTCCGTAGGGTGGCCGGGCTCAGCCTTAGAGATAGGGTAAGGAGCTCATCAGGAGGGAGCTTGGAGTCGAGCCGCTACTCCTTCGCGTCGAAACCAGTCAGCTGAGGTGGTTCGGGCATCTAATTAGGATGCCTCCTGGACGCCTCCCACTGGTGGTTTTCCAGGCACGTCCAACTGGGAAAAGACCCCGGGGGAAGACCCAGAACACGCTGGAGGGATTACATCTCCCAGCTGGCCTGGGAACGCCTCGGGATCCCCCAGAATGAGCTGGAACATGTTGCCGGTGAGAGGGAAGTCTGGGTCAGCCTGCTTGGCCTGTTGCCACCGCGACCTGACCCGGATAAGCGGAGGAAAATGGATGGATGGAATGGATGTTATTGAAGATAACATGATTATATTGTTGATTAATTCATAAAATTGAAGCAGCCCACAGTTATTTGACTGAAAGCTCAATGACAAGCGAGATTCTACTTCAGTGAACAGATATTACTGGGCCCACTACTGAAAATTGCAGATGGACATTTAATATCCATAAATTCCCATTATAGACACACTAAATGTCTCTGTTTTCCGATATGGCACAATTTAGCACATTGACCATTGACGGTGCAGCCATGTACTAGGTTACCACTTAGTCTTGTATAACTTTGGACAGAGCCAGGATAGCTGGTTCCCCTGAGTCCAGTCTTTGTGTAAAACAAGACTACCTATCTCCTCCTCCGGTGTCCATTCCGTACTAAACACACAGACTTGAGATTAATATCCACCTTCTCATCTCACTCACAGAAAGAAAGCCATTTGATGGACAGGAGGTTCAAAATGGATTCATTTATGAATACACTAGTATCACATTTTAGTGTATGCAGTCAAATTGAACTTTTTTTTCAAATCTGATAACTGCATGTCACTGAGAGCTGAGCAATGTGAAGAGGCAGGGTGTCTGTCTTCGATCACTTACCATGATGATCTCAATATAGCTTACACACCTGCACTGCTTTGGACAGGCTTTGGGCAAATATTACCTGAAAAATCAAATAAAAATGAAGGAATACAGTTTATATATTTCCACATCCAAGGAAATGGAAACGCAAATACACCTTAGTGATGGCAAATATCTCAAAACTGTACACACAACTTATACATAACCAAATTCTGTACACACTACCTGTTTACACATGTGAAATAAGCACACTACAAGCACACCCAGTCTGCACTGTCACAAATGCTGCTCATGTCCATCAGGGTCCATGCACACATCTGTGGAGTTTTATTAATTGAACTTTTATTATACATACAACGGATGCACAATATTCAGTATACTGACATCAGAAGGGTTTTAAGGTAGTATTAATACGTCTTGGGGTAATAAAAATCTAGTTTTAGAACCTCAATATTTCAGCTTTTGCACTTTCAATGTAACACACAGCAAACCTGCAGGTATTCCTGTAAACACTGGAGGGGCAAAGCAGCTCACCTTCTGCAGGTTGATCTGGCCATGCATAAAAGAAAAAGTGAAAGATGATGATTGTGTTGAATTCCATCGTGAGCATCCTTTGTGTTGGCAGGTCCATGCTAATGTTGAGAATGCATGGAATGAGGAGGAGGTGTGGAGGGTGGAGATGTACGTTTCCTTTGGGATCATGAGTCTTGGGCTGCTGTCGCTCCTGGCCATCACCTCCATTCCCTCTGTCCACAGCACACTCAACTGGAGGGAGTTCAGCTTCATACAGGTACAAACACTGACACTGAATTACTTAGATACCGAAGAATACTTCACAAGTTCTAGGGTAATAACGGGAGTCTTTTTTTCTATGACTTCTAATAATGAATATCCTCAGAAAATGTAATCTAAGAAGATGTGTACTATTATTAGTATTTGCTGTATGTATGTACCATCATGACTCTTCCCGTCTTTGCTACAGTCCACACTGGGCTACATCGCTCTGCTCATCGCTACCTTCCACGGCCTGCTGTTTGGCTGGAAGCGAGCCTTTGAGGAGGAAGCCTACCGTTTCTACCTGCCCCCCAGCTTCGTAGTGGCCCTGGCCCTGCCAGTGTGTGTCATACTTGGGAAGGTGCTGATGCTGCTCCCCTGTGTGGCCCGCAAGCTTCACCAGATCCGCCGGGGCGTGGACAGCAGTCACTACCGCTGCCATCGCCTGGAGCCAGTGGGCTCGGCTGCCCACGTTTCACCTGAGAGAGTTACCATCATGTGATTTGCTCCTTTATTGGGGTATTCACATATGCTGTCATAGTTAGTTGTTTTATTGAAGCAATGATTATATTATTCTTACTTTGTATCTGTGAACAGTTTTTGTGAATTGTGTACTTATTAGCTGTTACTATTCACTATCACTACGGACCTTGTATGACTGTTGTGTTATGTTTGTCCATCTAAATTGTAAAATGGAATATTCTCCACCAATACTTTATTTCTGTCCTTGTGTTCTGGCAGACAATACACATCGGTACTTTAAGATGGACTAGCTCAGTCTGTTAGAACACTTGCACAATGTCTTCTGTGGCTCTGAATTTGTCAAGTCCAGGAACATAACCCTGATGATGTCATAGTGATGTCAAGGAGGATGGAGAATACAGATGTTTTGCAGGAAGCCTTTTAAAGATGTGGGTGTTTACAGGCAGGGGTGGTCTCATGAAAACACACCCCAGAATGCCATTATTGGAAGTGGAGGGTCCAGAGGTTTGACATCAGGGCTTCTTCTGCACAGATTTATGGACTTTTTTTTTTTCTAAATCCAATGGACGTTCAATACTAAATTGCTGTAGTACCCCTTTAATTATGTGCAGTATTTCTGTTGATAGGTTGGTACATTTCATAAAATACAAATTGCTTTTCAATCGGGTTTTTATTCTTACAGCTCACAACACAGAACACTGTGCAAATGGTAAAGAAGAACTAATTTATTTACAAGGCAGTCACTAGTTTGTATTATCCGTGTCCTGTGTGCCAGGTCTGTATTACTGTACCTCTTCATACAGTGGCATGCTCTAATCAATCATATCCGTGTGACGTTGATTTAGATTCTTTCTTTTTGTTTCACACACAGCAGGTATTATTATAGTATAATACAGTATATATTATTTATATACCATTCTTTCCCTGATGTTACACCCAGTCTAGGGAAACCTGAGCGCAGCATAACGATGGGTCTCCCTCTCTCCCCCACTCCCAATAATGGCCAGTGCTGCTGCCATACAGTCCATAATATTTATTTATTGAAACAGTTGTGGTAGCAATAAGCGTCAGGGTGAGCCCCTTAGGCTATATCAGGCATGTCCAAAGTCCGGCCCGCGGGCCAATCACGGCCCGAGGTCAGATTTTATATGGCCCGCACCTTCTGTATTAAAATGCATTATTTATGGCCCGCCAGCACAGTCAAAACGGAATGAATAAATCATACAAATTCAACATGCAATTCCTCTTTTTACCTCATGGTGGCAGCACCACTCTGTAACTGTCTGGCTGTTTGAAATTGGCTCTGACCCTTGAACTGTCATGGCTACGGCAAGTAAAAAAAGGAAAGTCGATAATGAGGGCCGCCGCTTCCAGGAGAGGTGGAGATCGCAATATTTTTTTCACCGAAAACCGAAACAACTGTGTCTGCCTAATTAGTCATGAGACTGTTGCCTTGTTTAAGGAATATAATGTAAAGAGACACTACGAGACCAAACATGCTAATGCTACAACAAGCTATCAGAGAGCGACCGTGCTAGAAAAGTGAAGCAACTCCAAGATAACTTGGCCACACAGCAGCGGTCCTTTTCACATGAAAACATCATCAAAGTAAGCTACGAAGTGGCCATGGCAATTGCTAAACATGACAAACCTTTTACGAAAGGTGAGTTTATCAAAGACTGTGTTATGAAAATAGCGGAAAACATATTTGCCCCGAGAAGAAGACCGAGTTTTTTTCGTTAGCTGGTTTCATGTGTGTTGAACTTAAATGTGAGACAACTTTTCATTACCCTCACTAAGTCATATTTAAGATTGTCTTGAGGTGAGAATATTGATCGGTTTCTATGTAATTAGCTTTTAGATTGCTTGTTCTTTGTGTTATCTGACACCCCTGCGGTAAAGTAACAATAATGTCAGGAAGTAAAGTGACTTTTTTTTATCAACCTGACAAAATTACGTTCTTGTGGGAAGAAAAAGCAACACTGTAGCTTCTTTACATTCTATTAGAATGTAAAGAAGTTACATTCTGATACAATGTAACTTCTTTACATTCTATTAGAATGTAAAGAAGCTACAGTGTATAGAATCATTCTGTTGAAGTTATTCCTTTTTTTAAATGTTTTAGACGAGTCACTAATCACTTTAAAATAGTGATTATAGCTGCTTACATTTGGTTACATTGCTATTTGCTGTCATTGAAAATAAAATGATTAAATAACAATGTATGTATAGGCTACTTGTATTGTTTAAAATAATGTCAGCAGGGACTGTTGGCCCTTGGGCATTTTCACATTATCAAATCTGGCCCTCTTTGAAAAAAGTTTGGACACCCCTGGGCTATATTCTACGATTGGCCAATCCGATCGGTAGGATAGCGACCCCCTCTTGTGCAGCGTGGCCTGGTTGAGAGCTGGAGAGAAAGGAGCCGGCCTCCACAGGTTCCTTCTTATCTCAGGCCGAATCAGTCTCCAGTCCAATCACCTGCAACTCAACAAAAAAAACACAGACACACTGTACAGCTCTACCCTGTACACAGCACCCATGTTCATTATCAAATCTAGTGATGCTCTAAGTCACAACACTTGCTTTACCATGCAGCAGTAATGTATTGGTAACAGGAAGGTTCACTGTGATGGACCATCGATCTCAGGCATGTCAGATCTACTGGTTTAGTTTCAAACTGGACTGAAATGTCCAAAAAGCAGTGGCTGCAATGCAGGAAGTATTTTGTTTACACTAGTCTTTATCTTGCCAATGAGTTCACCAGGACCTGGATAGACCAGTGACCAACTCAGTCCCTTTACTCTGGATTCAACTCTGATCATGGAGTCATTTCCACACAGTGAATGAGCCACCACTAACGGAACACTGTGTTTTCCACGCGTTAGTTGAGGTAAAGCTAAAGACAACTATGTGCCAAAAAACAATCACTGAATCTCAAGTGTAGCAACACATTTGGCAGAAATGCATCTGAATTATGGGAAAGAAAACTTGAATTGAATTGCCAGCAAGACACTGACATGATCAAACTATTTGTAGTCACAAGACAGGGGTGCATTGGGTCTCTCATTATTCAAATATAATTGATCTTTAATTAAAGCACAACCAGCTCAGAGGTTGCAGTAATGTCTAAGCCCCCTTCACTTAAATACAATAATTCTACAGGCTGTCAAACGTACGGCATTCATTGAAAAGTGAGAATTATAGATCAGTAGACTCTCTTTGCTCTCCATGATTATTATGTTGGTATCAGTATTATTATAAAGTGACAGTAAGATGTGTTTGTCGTCTGGTTCTCTAACAAACAGCAGAATGTTAGTTGTCCGGTCATGATTGGTGTTTCCAGTAACGGTTATTCACGGTACAATTCTGTCATGCCTGCAGTGATTGTAAGTGATACTAACTTGTATTCAATCACTGCTGCTCATAAGAACAAGATAAATATTTCAATAAAAAAATATGCTATAAACTTACTGAGAGGATAAAGATGTGGCTTTTTTTATCAAAACAATATCTAGAGCAGACTTAGCCACGCCCATTATACAACCAAATGAGGAATCTGGTTTCTTTTTCATTCCTAACACTATTGGTTGACTT
Source organism: Anarrhichthys ocellatus (assembly GCF_004355925.1). NCBI lineage: Eukaryota > Metazoa > Chordata > Actinopteri > Perciformes > Anarhichadidae > Anarrhichthys > Anarrhichthys ocellatus. The sequence goes on from NW_022280131.1 coordinate 620,164, forward strand.
TTCCTTGCAGTCTCCATGCAGCACTTCAATGCACTGTACCCTATACAACTGTCTCACATATGTAGCACATTAACCTGTAATCTGTTGTCCACTCATTTAATTGTGTGCGTGTGTCTACTGAAGATATTTTGTGAAGCAGTTGCAAGAAAGATAAAGGAAAGGTTGATTTGATATTTGAAGGGGCAGTGCAGCATCTAGCTCTCAGATAACGTTCATGCTGAGTCAACCGACTGTAATATTTCTTCTATTAAATGACCATTTCTTCCCCTACCCAGACATCCCGTCTCCAATGTGGACCTGAGCCACTACGTTTACAACTTCTAACAAATAGTCTTCAGAATGGTCCTAAACTTTGACTTATTAGTCAAAGAAACATAAAAACACACACAGGGTCCTTTATATCAGCTTGCGCGGCCATACAGTAACATTCATAAAAGTTAGGACAGGTCTCTGTCTTTAGTCCGTGACCAGCAGGTGGCTGTGTTTCAACATTGACTCAGGGGGAGGACGTACACTTTTGAACAAATAAAAGATTGAGCAAATATCTGATGCCAAGCCGATATAAAAGACAAGTGTCTCAACACCCACACAACGTGAACACGATGAAGTCATCCAATTCTAAACATGATGGATTTAAAATGTTCACATGTACATTTGATTCTCCCTAATGTTTTATATAAACACATTCATTGTAAAGTTTTTGTATATTTTCATTGTCCAGGATGTAAAACAACAATTAAGCTTCTTCTAAATATAGAAACTTACTGGTGAACGTTTTATTGAAATGTTAAACTTTTAGGTTGACCCAACAATTAAACATGTATGACCATCGTGCCCGTTTCAAGAAGCTGAGTTGTGCGGATAAGTGAAGTGAAACATGAAGCAGATAGAACAGGGCTCTGCTGATCCAAATAGCAGTTAAAGGGCTTTTTTGAAAAATGTTCGTGTGATTGTTTACTTCAAGTCATCGTGATATAAGGAAGGTAGAGCTCATCTAAAAGACATTTTGTGTTCCTCACATGCCTGTGATGTTTCCTCAGTTTGAGAGCAGCTCTGGTTAAACAGAATCTCTAAAATGAATGGGTGTAAATGAATCTCTATACATGCGAGCCCTCAGACAAACCGTTGACCTGTAAGCATGGGGTGAGGAAGAGCTGAGAAGCACAATAAATAGTATAAAAATAATTTTAATGAAACTTAATCACACTTAAATCTCACAATACAATCTCAGCATGGCAAGTAAAACTCAAACACTGATTCCATATTTTAAGAAAACTTGCTAAAACAAAACTCTCACAGTAACTTAGTGGATTGTTTGAGTTGTCAAATGAAACAATGAAGTGTTATGCAGTGCAGGACTAAATGAACTTTAAAACATTAGTTTGTATTTAGAGGGACCAGTAATATGCAGTGTTCTGACTAATTGTAGCCTTGACTTTAACCGACAGTGACTCTACAACGTACTTTTAAAAAGTTGATTTTCTCTCATCAAGTCAAGAACTTCTGCCATGAAGTTGAAATAAGGACACAAGTATGTAGACCAACTCCTTCAGTCAAAGATGGTTTGCTTTAAACTAAGGAGTGATCTGCCTTTTTTTCAAGACACCAATAGTAAATCTGCAAAACATGTCCATGTAATGATACCCACAGCTGTCAGCACATCTGTGCACCAGTTAGAAAACTCAGTCACACCTGGGAGCGCAGCTGCTCCAGATGAGGCAGCAGCTCCTCGGCACTGGGTCTGCAGCGGCCCTCTGCGCTCCAGCACCGGCTCAGCAAAGTCCTACACAGCTGCCCCTTTTCCGACCGAAACACCGGATGGTCCTGAACAGATGGACGCAGGCTGTGCGCCACAACCGCGTAGAGCACGTGCTGCCGGTCACCGGTGTATGGCTGCTCTCTGGTGATCAGCTGCCACAAGGTGATCCCGAAAGAAAAGATATCCGCTTTAGGAGTCAGCCCCTCGCCCTTCAGCAGTTCCGGAGCTCTGTGCGTGTACGTGCCGCCAACGTGGCTCAGATGGGGGCTGATGGAGCTCACTTCACATCCATCTTCCAGTTTGAGAGAACAGCCGAAATCTGCAATTTTGCAGACGTCTTCACTGGACACCAATACGTTGGCTGGTTTTATGTCCAGATGCACAACGCTGTGGGAGTGAAGGAACCGCAAGCCGCGGACAATGTCTGTAGAGTACCGGAGCCACCTGTCCTCCCCCAGCGGCTCTGCACACCCGTAAATGACCTGCTGCAGATTCATGTTCCCCACAAACTCCATCAGTATTGTTCCAATGCTGCTTTCGTCTCCAAAATCCGACGGTACGCAGGTGGTCGCCGCGATGACGCGCACGATGTTTCGGTGGCGCAGGTGTGCTGCGTTCAGCTCGGCCCAGAAGCTCTGCCGGGACGCCAGCTTGTTCTTCGTGCACTTCTTGACTCTCTTCAGCGCGACGGTGTCCCCGAGGTACTCTGCCTTATAGACGGAGCCGAACCCTCCGGAACCCACAGGCTGCAGGGCGCGCAGTTCCTTCCAGTGTATCACAGTGGACCAGAGCCGGCTGGCAACTTTGCCGTGGAGTCTCTGAACCGGGACTTGTAAGGTGGTACCGAAGGAGTACTTGGTTAGCGGACTGCTGCAGGTCCCGAAGTCCAGGCTCGGGAGGATATCTTTGGGCAGCAGGCGGGTCACGGGGATTGGAGAGGGCATCGTGTGGAGTGGAGGCTCGCTGTGTGTGTGCAGCTTGAAGTCTGCTGCTGACTGGTGAGCAGCTGTGTCGTCTCAAAGCTTTTCAGCACTGACACACACAAAAAAACCTGCCAGCCAGTCACACCGCCACTTAGTGTTGAGGAGTATGTAATGCGCTCTGTTTGGGTTCAACGGGTTCACCCAGATGGTTCAACTCAGTTTACGCTCTCCGTAGTAGGGGAGGGCGGGGTAAAATGACACACTTTTTTGCATCCTGTGGTATTAAAGCGCAATAATATGTATTTGTGTCAAAAAGTAACTACTGCATGTGTGCATACCATAATTAGCAGCTTGACAGCTGGGCACTTTAGTGCAGTGTCCAGTTTTAGAAGTGCACACGAACACATTTGACTCAGTGGATTGAGCATGAGGCTTGGGGGAGGGAGCTCCACCGAGGAGCCTGTTACACAGCTCAGAGCTTGAGTTTGTCCTTTTCAGTGTTTTTCACTCAGACCTTTCCAGCATGCAGGAACAGATGATCACATTCTAAACACCACTTCAGTGTAAGATGGAGATTATAACACAAGATAGCTCATAATGGGCTGCATCATCCATCAGTCTGTTCATGGAAACCTGTATTAATTATTTTTTCTTCTGTTCCCTTACGGTCATGTTGACCTCCTTGTCTGATCCAAAGAACAGAATCGACTTGCGAGATCCTTTGCCGTGTCTCTGTCCAGGATTGATTGATTACAACCTGAACTAGTACATATCAATTCTGAACTTTCCAAGCAGACACGCATCATAAAGTGAGAGAAGCATGAACGTAAAGGCAACAGACCACAGTGAGAGCAGGAAGGAGTTGGCCTTCAGCATCAAATACAGCCTGGCTCAGTTGAAATTTGATGCAGGGACAACTAGAGCTTTGTACACATTACTTATCAGACTTGTGACCTTTCATGTTGGGATAGCTCCCAGCCCTCTGTAAATGTGAACAGTGGAATAGAGAATGGATAGAAATGGGTTTTGATGGGTTTCTTTGGCAAATATTTGATTGAATCAGGATCCCATCACTGTATTTTTTGATAATATCTCTAGTTGGTTCGTAATTAAAACTCATGACTTGTGTCTTTGATCAAATAATAGAATAGCCAGACATTGAACCCGTTTCTTCTGGACAACACAAAAGTTGCACATTTATAAAAAAATGTCATGCAAATAACCCCAGCTTCTGTTTTGGAGATATTGCAGGCACTTTTCAAACCTCCTTGCTATAACGTATGAGAGCATTTGATAATCTACATTTAGTAAAAAAATTAAACAAATGTTTACGTCTACCACAGATGGAGGTGGAGTAAATATAAAAAAGTGTCTGTGAGTCATTGTCAAGCTGTTGTTGAGGATACAGTTTTAAATAGAATGACAGCAAACACTGTTGAATCTTCTCCTGTTTGTGTTCAATCCCCTTCGTCTTAATATTATTCATTTTGTAAAGAGCACCATCTGCCTGTGTTTTATTTAATTCATAAGATGATAACCTACTTTGTCACTGACTTCCCAATATTTATGTTAGAGCAAAACAGGTTTCTATTACATTTTCAGTTTTTATAGTTCATCAATCTGATTTTTAACTATTAATTACTATAATATTTCCCCTCACCTTGAATGCATCCCACAGTATGGTTCACTATACTATATACCAGTGGTTCTCAAACTGTGGGGCGCGCCCCTCTAGTGGGGTGCGACGGTATTGCAGGTGGGGCGCAGGGGGAAATGCAGAATTTTTTTATTTCAAGAACTTTATTCATACAAACTTGAAATTCGCCGTTTTGAATCAAAATATATCATCCACGTGAAACGTGTAGATCCGTAGAGGCTTTTTTTTTTGGGGGGGGTGGTGTCAACTGGCCAGCCAGCGTTTCTCAGATTGGAGTGAGATAAGGAGAAAAAGTGATGTTGTGATCTTCACAATAAAACATCTCTGATGTGATATGTCGAGTCTTGGCCAATCAGCGTTCAGATGTGTACAGCGTCTTAATTTCCCACCGTTAAAGTGTTCCGGTTCAGTTCACGCGGTCACTCGTTAACATTAAACCGGAACACCGGCACATCTGGTTGCAGGTTGTTTGTTTTAACTCAAAGTAGAATGAGGATGATTTCGTTGTCAGAATAACTTTCATGACCACAATGATGAGGCCCAGATACTGATGAGATGATGAGGTCAAAGAGCTTCAGGGGGAGGAAGCTGTTCGTGTAGCGCAGCTTGACGCAGGGCTGAGCTGTGAGTGGAGCTGGGCCTGGATAAACAGACGTGAGTACAGCTTCCTGCTGTCACAGTGTTTTAAATACATTGATAAGGCAGGCTATGCTAAATGCAGCCTCTGCTCCAAGGAGATGAACTACAGCAACAAGGGCTCACATGTCCTCTCATCTCACTGTTCACTGTGATGACCACAACCAGTGTACCAACAGTCCCAACAGTCCCACGTGCAGCTATTATTATTATCACAGCTATTATCACAGCTATTATTTTACTTTTAGAATGCTACATTTTAAAGCTCATATTTAAAATAAAATATGTGTGAGCATATGGCTCACACATATCTGCACTCATTTTGTTTTGCACAGGTTGCACGTTATTGTTGTTTTGAAAAGATATGCAGTGTAAAACTCAGTAAAACTCTTTATTGCCAAATATTTGAACTTGTTTTGTTTAGTTTTTCACAGGTTGTACTTTATTGTTATTATCTTAGAAAGATATTCAGTGCAAAACAGGTTAATTTCAGCCACAATAAGCTATTTTTTGCCAAATATTAGTTATTTTTTTGCACAGATTGAACTGTATTTGCATTGTTCTAACAAAGTGATTGCACATTGTGTTTGTTTTTGTCTGATGGAGCAATCTGGTTTACTTGAAAGTGATTGCAATTTTCTTTATTCTATTATTTGAAAAAGCACAGATGGAGGAGTCACACAATGTTGTTATTTCAATAAAAGTTCAACATGGACCATTTTGTTACAATTTTGTTGGGGTGGTGGGGCATGAACATTTTTCTTCCTCCAAAGTGGGGCGTGACAGAAAAAGTTTGAGAACCACTGCTACGTATATACTATGGTTCAGTATAAGCTCCACCTCCCCATAATCAGAGCCCATATATTCCAGATAGACTTGAATGTCCTCCTCTAGTGCTTCTTTGATTAGCGGGCTTTCAAGTACACTTAAATTAAGCTTCCATAAAGTCTTTCTGGATTTTTGGTTTAAATTGATAGTAAGATAGAGCTATGGTTTGAAATATCAATGAATGGTGTGGGGTAGAAAAATGGTTATGATCTCTGCCTGCCGGATAGAGGTCCCCTCCATAGGTCAATAATTCCTGCATAAAAGTATTAATATTCTTTGTCTTTTGTCAGGCAGTTGGTCTTGATGAGCCCAGTTTGTCAATCCACAGACGGAAGGGAAACGACAGTGAAGCAAAGGGACAGTCACCGCCGCAAACACCTGTTTCAAAAATATCAACAATATGAAACAATAGAAGATGTGAAACATTAGTCAGGTATAGTATCGTGGTTACTGTAGCAACTGTCCCCGTGCGTTATCCTGATTACACATTGGGCACGTCAGAACAGCGACACCTACTATGAGGCTGCAACTTGTGTGGAAGAGACTTTATCATGTCAACATAACTGAAGGTGGAATTACTGATCTTATGAAAACTGTAAAATGTTTGTCAAAGCTGGTGATCATCTGTTTGATACGCGGCCAAAATGCTGTAGACTCTTCTCTTTGAAATTTGACTTTAAAGGTTGGCAATATCTGGGTCTCAGTGTAATGAAAGTGACTCCATGTGGGCTCATGTGACATGAGGACAGAACCACCAATTTACACAAAAAGAAGACAAAATCATAGTGAATGACACATTTTTTTTAGGAATGACCAAACAGAGCTGCAGTGGGATCCTTCTCTTACGTTTATTGAACTTTCATTGTGTAAAAACACGAGTTGACAACTGCAGTTCTTTCATCTCATAGCAGCAAGGTATGTAAATCAAATCAGGTTATTCTGCCAGACAATAAATAATCTGCCTCTTTGGATGATGTCAATGTTTAAAAAAACAACAGATAAATGCTGCAGCATTCATTTTTATTTTACAACCTATAAACATATACATATATATTTACTTATATATATACATATATGTTTATGTGAATAACTTTGCCTATATTTATAAAAATACAACAGTAGTTTGTAAAATAGATTTGAAGTAAAATATTGAGAAGTATCAATGAGTCCATCATTGTCACAGGATGGCATTAATGAAATGCAACGTATAACAAAACCAACATGGCTGGAATGCAGTTCGTTTCTGAACTTCCTCAGCTCATTTGAACGGCATCACGTGGAGGCGTGTTTGTCAGCGTCAGCACCGACGTCTTCATCTCTGCAGAGTGACTTCACTCAGAACAATCTCCCACCATGACTCAGTGTCCCAATATCACAACACACAGGTGGAGAGGGCATGAGGGAGGCATGTGATATTACAGGCAAGTCTGTAAAAAGACTACAAAAGTCACAGTACAATAAAATATATGTAGCTATATGGTACAACCAGGCACACACGCCAACTGTTCAGCTAAACTGGATACTTTGTTTGTACAAACGATACATTAAAGAACTAGAAAAGAGGTCTGTCGCACCTTAAGGAGCTTTAGAAGTATGTTAGCAGCTTGATCCAATACCAAAATATGTATTGCAGTATTGCAGTGTTTCTTACATACACATTCAATAAAGTTTACTGGTACCACTGAAGCTTATAAAGAAGATTGACATGAATTGCTGAAGGTCTGTGCCTCTCACTGAAGAGCGTCTCCTGGTCACCACACGACTGTGGGAGATTTTCTGTTTTTATCATTTCTTTTTCACAGGAAAGTTTAGATTAGTTTTAGAATTGTGAGCTGAAATGTGGATCTACTTTCTCCAATGTAGTTGTTTTTCTCAACTGCGATCCACAGTTTATTGCTTTCATACTCTCCACATCAAATGCCTGGATTCTGTCATACGAGTTATGCATCAAGTTGATGATGCAGTTAGCCGATTGGAAAATTTGTTGTCATCTAACAGCTTTCAGGCAGAAACCACTAAGAAATCAAGTCATATTTTTCATGTCACACTGAGGTCAAAGGATGATAGAAGAGGACAAAATCACCCACGAGTTAGTGAACATACAGTATATCTTGTTTGTCTTTCTTAACAACCCATGAAAGGATGATAGAATTAAGTGCTATAGAACCGTCCATCCAAGCTTCATTATCGCTTGTGCTCTCACCTAAACCAACACTTGAATATTTAAAGAAGGCCCTCTGAAAAACCAGGCCAACAAAAATCTGTGTTTAAGGTACAATGTTTGTTAAAAGACCCCTCAATGAGATACACAGAACACTTGTGCAAGTAAAGCAAAAATGACACTTTGATAGGAAAAACACTGTCAAAATTGTACCTGTAAAAATAAAACATTTTATATTGTATTTACATGTTATTGTTCTCTAAAAGAGCTAAATATATAATCTATACATTTGTAATAAAGGTTTTAAACAAAAAGTATTGGAGGAAATAAAAGGTATTCAATTTACAAAAAGTGCTATGATAAAAAATAAAAAAAAAAAGCGGCTCGCTAACATTTCTTGTAAAACCACAAACCTTCACAAGATACAAATAGCAAACTTCCATAAATGCTTTGAAATATCACACATTCAACTCTACATTTCACATAACTAAGAACAATATTGTGTCCATTCATGTCTCATCAGGGGAAATGGAGTATTTAACACTTCTATTTTTGAATTTCAGAGCACAAAAACAATACGACTATGTGAGGTAAATGATAATACTATTGGGTTATATATATGCATCAAACATTTCATGGAACTAGGATGCACCATCTGATAACTGCTGTGGTGGAAGAGAAAGGGTCCAGGTTGTTAAGTTCACATTTATGCCACATCTGTGTGCAGTCCAATGTCTCTTGAAAGTGTCCAAAATGATGTCTGTTCTACAGATGAAATATGTCATCTTTCTTTTATGAAATGATATAAATCAGCTATCATCACGATAGGGCTGGTTATTGATTGATATTTTTTAATATGTGTCAGTGTGATACCAGAGTTTTGATACTGTAAACAAAACAATATTCCAAGGGAACAGTAGTTTGACAAAATAGTGTTCCCTATTCTGTGCTGCCCTTTAAACTGCATCTCACGGCCTTCATCAGCAGATTGAGTTTTTATGAGTTTATTCACTTGACATGATGAATTTTAAAAGCCAAATGTTTTCCAAAGATAAGCAGCCGAACATGGACTTTGTAAAAGTAAAATACAGTCTAGAATTGGCCGAGTTATGAGTGTGGATCTTTCCCATTGATTTGTTTCTTTAATGTATGCCAGCGACTAGAATAGGTGTCTGTTTGCCCTCAGCTTTTAATCAAAATATGGATTTAAAACAGAAACTATTGGGACAAAGAAGAAATCAACAAGGTTGTGGATCTGATCACACCTTTGATCAGCACATATTTCAGTTGATACCCAGCCCTACTTTGCTGGCTAATGGTCGCTAGCTCTAGATTATTTAGAAACTAGACTACAGTCATAAACTCTAGCATTAGCTGTTGGAGTGGGACAACTAACCCGAAGACAGCCCGCTTTGTTTCCATAGTATCCTGTATGTTAGATCAGGATTTGGATTTAATACACAAACCGTATTGGAAAAATGCGTGAAAAGATAAATGAAATGTCTTTTCCAGCAGCAGGTGTCAACTTTGAATGTATTTTTGTGATCATCTCACAGATCTTTATCGTCAGCGCAGAATGAGAAATAGAGAAAGTTTTGGATTTTCCACTAAGGTTTGCAGAGGGAATGCAACCCTTAGTGGGGGTGCTGAGGTCACAAATGAGGCTAAACCAAACTGAGTAACTGCCAAAAGAGGTAATGACAGTTGCTTGTGTCATGTCAAAGCACAAGTACTAACTCTAGTTTACTATGATTCACTTGGCATTGTGTTAGTAAAAATATCTCTGCTAATAGCCCATTTGTTATCACAGATGTATTCTGTATCTAATCTCTACATGTTTTTAATGAACATTCAAAAACTATAGATGTTTTGTGACTCATTCAGCACATGTCTGAGGAAATGCTGGAACCGTGTGAAATGTTTCTGTCATGGACCTGTCACGGATGAGCATCTGATCCAAAGCAGCCAGTATTTGTTCCATTTTTTCATCTTTGAATCAGACCAAACAACTGATCTGTTATGTGTATTGCATGAAAATAAGGCACAACTTCTGATTACAATGTATGATTTCATCCTGACTGGTGTGCATGACTTCATGCTGTACGGTCTGTGTGGACTGATTGAGGCACTGATTCTCCTCCCTACTTGTGAGCTGTTTGGTTAGCAGTAAATGCCATGCTGAGTGGAGCCTTGCTACACACAACTGAAGCTCTCAATGAACAAAAGCCTCAGAAAATGCTGAGAAGCATTCCTCTTGATGGTTGGGTTGGAAGAGGAAGAAAAGAGAAAAAATAATTTGTATGATAAGAATCACAAATGTTTTCACACTAAAACATCGTGTCCTTCAAAAAAGATTGATTGTATTTCAATTTTGTATGTTTTTTTTTTTGTTCCATTCCCTCAAGTGGTATGAAGATAGTTTTGGTTTCATTTGTATGGCTACACCAGTACAATGGAGGTACATATGATTTGCTTTATGGAGCAGTCAAAACTTTTAAACAATTTGAGAAATTCAACCGCAGCATGTTTTTCTAATGTTAATGGAGTGCCAGTAGTTGTCACTGATAACTGACATTTTTGTAAATGAAAACGGTTATTTATATGATACTGATTATCCGATACGTTAGTGTTGGTTTTTTTTTCATGTCATTTTCCCAATCCTAAAGCTGACAAGACTGCTGATATTATTCGATTCTGTGAAACCCCAGATCACATCCAATGATTTTTTTTTTAACATCTAATGCTTTTTTTAAATTATTCTCTCTGCGAGGCTGCTCAAGGTTAGAACATGGGCACTTTAATTAAAAGGCCTCTTGCTTGTCTGTGATAGAACTCAAGCTCCTGTGTCCTGTCAGACAAGCTACATGCTAATCCAAGTTGTTGCTCAACATACAGGGCACACTACTTCCTGTATTGGCACTGGATGAATCATCTAACATGGAAAAAAATCCGTTTCTAAGTGTGAAGATACTGGAATGAATTGTTCAGAACTTTGAGAACCTTTCACCTCCATTCTATTGGACACTTCTCAGACTATCTGGGTAGATTTTACAAAATGTTACATTGACTTCATATAGATTCAGGGATAGGTATTATTTCAGATGAATGTATTTAAATACTATTAATTAGGTAATTAGGATTTTTGTACTTTGTTCTTGATGGATTGGATAGAAATTGTTTTGTATTTTATATCAAATATTTCAGATATAAATCCTTGTCTGAAACTGACCTACTGGCAGAAGATAGTGTGCCAGCTGATTTGCCCAGGTTTGTTCCAGACACAGGACATTGGAGCACAAGGTCGGTAAACCTTTGTTGCTTGGTATATTTCAATCAAGTGCAGAAAAAACACTTGCCATTATTTTCGAGGTAGGCATTTGTCCCTTTTACCATTTTCACATCTTTGTTAAAATGGTAAACCAATTTAACTAATTATATAGCGTGCTGTACTCAAAGCTAATGCTAGCTTTCATAAACTTTCGCCAGCTGATTCTATAAAGGGCAAAAAGAGAAAAGCCATGTCAGCATTGTGGTATAGCAACACTTTAGAATATCTCTTGTTTAATTAATGCAATCATGTGATGGGCAGCAGGTTGTCTATTTAACTGGGGCTGTCGTATGTTTTATAGTTACCAAAATAATCAGTATATTTGAACAACAACCAATGTATCATTTGGAAATGCATGCCAGAAAATACTTTTTTTGCATTTAGCTATAGCAAGGGAAGAGGATACACAGCAAGGAGAGTAAGATAGTAACGTGTGAGAGAGGAGGAGAGGAAGTGCTGAGACAAGGGAGGTTGAAGGGACGACAGCTCAAGTAAATCTGCATGCTTCGAAGATCACAAAACTAAATGAAAGAGCGGAGCGACAGCAGCGTGTTTCGTAGCCAACATTGTGCCAGATTACTGTCTAGATAAAGAGTTTACTGGCTGAAACATTCTCGAAATACTTTTAGGAATTGATTTTAATTAAAGTATTCTCCATCAAGCACAGACAACTCCTTAAAGAAATCATTTCACTTTTTAGAATAATAATGTTTGTTGATATGTGTTTTAATGTTATATAGGCTATGTGCTAGCAAACAACACTGTCCAGATAACTTTCTATGTAGCTAAAATGTGAAGCGAGTCCAGCTGTGACCGGGGCTGTGTCATTTATCTGAACAGTTTGATATTACTGTTGTACCTTGGTCTGGGTTCAAAGACAGAGAGTGGCTGGAATATTCAGTAAACAGAGCACCTTTGTAGCACGTTGTATTTGCCATTAATCTGACAAATGCTATTTTCGCTTTGAATGCGCATATTGGTGGTGTGCGTTGTAAAACTTTGTTTTCTTAACTAGTAAATGTTTAAATTTGAGTAGATCATCCTAGATGATAACACGTCATTAAAATATTAATAAAACTATGGAGAATCTTTTTGAAACAAGTTTCCAATCAGTTTTAAAGATCCCAATTTGAATTTTTATGGTTCACTTTTTTATACCACCACTGCAACGACCTTTTATGACACATGAAATAAAATGGTACTAGGTACCATATAAACACTTCAAAAGTAATAATTTCCGGATGTTAAATCAGCTTTCTGCATTCAATCAACAACTAATATTTTTTGTTTCAGTCACAAACAGTGTCATCTACTCCCACCGAAAAAGTTTGATGATAAAAAATAAGGCACAAGCAAGAGGAGAGTGCAACAGCTCAGTAGCAAAACCATCAGAAATGACACACTGAGCCTTAAGTAAAGAGAACTCCACTGCGAGGTTGACAGGCATCATTTCAGCGAGCTCGCTGGGTAAGGCTCATCAACAGTGATGTCTAGGTGTGTTTGTGTGGAATCGCAGTTATAAGACATCCAGATGCCTTGTTGGTGGGGATGCTGTGCGTTTGTGGTGGAGAGGGTGTTTAGGGGCGAAATTAGAGATTGACAGCCTTTGGTGTCAATTAAGTCTCTATGTTGAAAAACACTAATACCTGAACAGTCGACAGTAATGTTGCAGCAGTGGGTTGGGCAGTCTTTGGTTTGGTGTTGGGTGATAACTAAGAAACTCCAAAGACGTGTAAGCTCTCATTGAAAAAGCCCCCACTGTTGCAGAATTAAGATCAAACTTGACCAACCAATGAAATGTTTCACTGTGATACTGTTGCTCAGTAGTTCCCTTGTCTATAATCATGTCAATGAACTTCTGCTTTATGGATTGATCAAAAGAACCAGATCAATGTTTTAACCTATTTACTAAATTCACTTTCTGATAAAAATCCTTAAAAGTATGTTTGACAAATTTATATTGAATTTTCCCAAATATCGAAAACATACCCAAACTACTGTTTGGTCCCTACCACAAATAAGAAAGAGATAAAACAAAGGTCAACTGCGATGACAGACGACATCACAATGTTCAAAGTGCTGTATCAATCGCAAAAACTGCTTCCTTAGGACTATCTATTCAAAGCACGGGGGTTAAGTAAAGGAAAGAATAAGTCACTGCAATCTAATTACTATTAGTATTCATCTATATGGAAATTCTCCAACTCTCAAAAGAATTCATGTTTAAAGTGACACAGCTCTCACAGTCACAGTTAAGCCACCTTTACATTATTGCGGAAAAAATGTTTTTGCTCCATTAATGTGAATGTGGCGTGTTTGCAGTGAATTCTACTGCTTGTGCTCAGTTAAAAGGTGTTTATGAAAAATGTTCTCTTTGAAAAAGTAATTTCTCTTGGTAATCACATCAGCTAATGTTAGGTTACAAAACTTGTACATAGAACAAGATTGAGAAATTGGGTATTGTATTTGCATACCCACACAGCACAAGAAAATAATTGTTCTGCTATTAAGTGAACCTGTCATAAGGGAGTAGAGGTGGAGAAGATTTGCCAACTCGTCAATTAAAAGCTTATTAGGTGAAAAGAACACATCTCAACAGTAGCAATTAGAAAGCTGATTGAGCCAAACCGTGTGTGTGTGTGTGCTGCTCTCAGTGCTGATCATTATGTGTTTGCTGCATGTGTTTATATCTGCTCATGTTGTCATTCAATGGACAGAAGTGCTTATATCTTCAAACATGTATTGCTAGCATCTTGTTGGTGTCTGCTGGGGAGGTTGTGTAGCTCAACATGTGTGTCACTATGCGTGTGTTAGAGTGCATGTGTGCCATGCGCAGTACATACTGGATCACTGAAAAGCTTGGTGGAAGCGGGGCAGTGTGGTGGGTGTGCTCAGGTTGGATATGAAGGAGGAGGGGAGCCTTTGAAGCGGACTCTCTGCAGCCTCTGGGCCTTCTGGAGGCTGGAGGGGCAGCTGGACGAGAGGTGTGGGCACTTCATTGGGTGGATAGGCAATGCCCTGCCCCCCGCTGCCCCCTGCCTGGTTGTACGGGGGCCCGTTGAGTGGCAGGAAGTTGAAGAGCTGTGAGAAGTCCATCAGAGAAGACGAAGATGCCAGAGAGTCGCCTGCGGTGGCTGCTGCCATCGGTGTAGACATTTTAGACAGAGACACCCCATCGCTCGCTTCCTCCAGCACGCCCACTTGAGGCTCCAACTCGAGTTTGGAGGAGGAGAGTTGGGGTTCTTGGGCTGCAGAAGATGAGGAGGGCATGCTGCTCTGTAGCTCCATCAGGTAGGTCTCCAGTTCTCCCTTTAGATTCTGCTCCCGCTCCTGTGAGGAAACGGTGTATGAGGTAAAGTTGGAACCCAGTGGGTACTTAAAAGAAAAAGGGTGTGTGGTGGTGGGGAAGGGCTCCGTGTCCAGGATGGGGCCTGTGTACATGTTGAGCCTTGGTGTCAGCATTCCCGGGACCTCGCCCTTGATGCCCCCAGACGGCAGGTCATAGACAACGGGCTCCAGCGAATCAGCTGGCTCACTTTTTACCCTCAGCAGCTCCCGAGCGTGGCTCTTCTTTACGTGACGTGTCAGGTGGTCCTTCCTACCGAAGCGCTGGGCACAGTACTGACAGAGGAAGTCCTTGCGTCCGGTGTGCACCACCATGTGGCGTCGCACATCTTTACGGGTGTAAAATCGGCGCTCACAGTGCTCGCAGCGATGCTTTTTCTCTTTGGTCCCACCAGAGGACTTGCCAGCGTGTGTTTTGAGGTGTTCCAGAAGAACCCCAGTGCTGGGGAATGGCTGCAGGCATACTTGGCAGGTGAGGTCTCCACTGTTGGCGGCGTGGAGGGCGAGGTGGCGTTTGAAGCCCAGCTTGGTGTTGTAGCTCTTGCCACACTCCTGACAGGTGAATGCCTCCTTGTAGGGGTCGTGAGTGTGTAGGTGATTCTTTAAGTGATCCTTGCGGTGGAACATTTTCTCACAGTATGAACACTTGTGGTTTTTTTCTGGCGAGTGAGTTGCCATATGCCTTGGAACACAGACACATTCTATGAGCACTCAGAATTTTTGCAATCACGTTTAAAGTAGGCATGCTTTACATCACACATAAACACAAGACCTGAAAACTAGTATTCATTAACATATTCTGATTACTATTGAGCACTATCTTACAAAAGGTGTAAAGAGAAAAGCAAGATGCTGCAGCCTGCTATGTACTGCTGCTAGTCTGTACCGTAGCAGCTTGTATTTGGAGACGAATGCCTTGGTGCATTCGGGGTGGGAGCAGCGGTAGGGTCTTTCTCCTGTGTGAGAGTACGAGTGCACCTTCAACTTCTCCAGACTGTTGAAAGCTTTCTGACACTCCAGGCAAGGGAAATTCTTTTTCGGCTTCCCCTCTGCTCTCCTGCGCCTCCCTGTGGGCGCTGCAAGCTTGGCTCTCTCCAGGATGTGGTCACGGTGGCCGTGGGTTCCTGTGGCCATGGCACTCTAAGGCTGACCAGCTACATGGACTGGGGCGCAGTGCCCAACTAGTACTGATGCAATTATTCTATCCAGTTTTATGTGCTCAACACCGCCCGGAGTCAGGGGCCTGAGAAAGAGAGAGAGAGAGAAAACGTCATCTGAATGGTTTAGTTTCAGGTTGCTGGCAGTACAAAGGACACTAAAACCTAAGTCATAAATCAACTGATCTGAGGCCCCTATCACAAAACCAGTTCAACTCAACCTGGCTCTCTTTGGGTTTCATTGAGCCTGGAGAGAACGTTGGTGATCCTGGATAACTGGTAACATAAAGCTGGTTTCAGTTGGCCAAGTCATGTGACCGAAGAGGAGTTGTTAATTACAAGCAATATAATCAGAACCATCAGTGGGGATCCGAGTATAACATGAGCTCAAATGATACCTGTGGGGAAATGAATTTGAAGGAGGAGCAAAATTGATATTCAATGTGGTGAAATATATATACAATGTAAGCAAACATCTTGAATAGAATAACAAGTTGTAAAACTCTTTTAAAAATACATCTGACATTTTCAAAATGCTCTGTAACATCGATTATTACTTTCCCTTTGAAAAAACTATTTTGAATATATTTAACACCTAAAAAGTTAAAAGTCCTTCTGTCTGTCTGTTTATCTGACCAGAATGATGCATTTCCAATTTACTGGGAGCTAATAAATAGTGTACGTTTGAGTTTATTTATTTCTAATTTAAAAAAAAAAACAACAGCGGATATATTCTAACTAGTATCCAAACGTTTCCTCATGTTATTCTGAGATGCAGCGATGACATAAGAAACATTGACTGTTATTCACTAGTGAGGTAAACGTTTTGAGTGCCCAAAAGAGAGACTTCACATCCTTAATACCACAACAAGTGACTGTATACCACTAAATGAAATACCGCCGCCCTTCCCTCTAATTCCTACTGGATTACAGGCATAAGCCTCTATATCATGGCGGGGAACAGGCAAGAATGATACCTGTTTTTTGTTCTCGTGTATATCCCTTCTCAGACTGACAGTCCTTATAATATTGTGATACTCTGGCCGATATAGGAGAACAATATCATGAACAACAGATATGAGGAATCTTCAAAAAAAATGCTAAAACAGAACCAAACTACAGATTTTCATCTCCAGCTGCCTTCATGATATAGGCCTATACTGTATGTTAGACAATAAGCAACACATTTCTTTATTCTCAGTTGATGAGTGAGTGTTTGTTGCAGCCTGAATGAATATTAGATTATCTGGACCTCAGTGGTGAACTCAAATTTGACAGATAAACCCCAAGCTCATTATTTTAACTTAGATACACCTTTTCAGCCTTGGTACCATGAGCTACACTTGCCTTTGTGCCAACACAAACCCAATTGAAACTTTAAATAATTTGGTACACTACTGAAAACTCAGAGAATAGGTTTTATAAACTGTGGCACCAGTCTTTTTTTGAGCCACTGATTCTATTCATTACTGATGTTTTTTCATTGTTATTTTATATTTGTTGTGTTAAATTAATTTCTTCTTATATATTTCTTGTTTATGTTGTATTGTTGTACTGTATTGTAACCAGCTGCAACAGTGGCACTGGTATTGTTTTACTTTGTGAGTCAGTGTGTAAGTCATCATGGTAAATGATGGCATGTGTGCTGCATGGGTCGGGTTCACCAGGAAAAGATATTCCAAGTATACTCATATACTAATACTCATTCCTTAAACAGCCTACACTATCTGTTAGTGATGACTGATGATGAAGGGTTTTTCCCATTTACTAAAAATCACAGGAGGGTTCATCACTGTGAGTCCTATATACCATGATGCATAGATAGAAGAAACAACTGCTGAAGGATAACTTGGAGAGAATCTGTGTCTGAGTAGGCCTGCTGTGGTAGTCAGTTTATAGGGTGTGGTGTATTGACGAGACTAACGCAGAGGTAGCGTTTGTTGACTTTATTCGGCCATGGAAATGCGCACTACAACCACTAGAAAAGGACCGTGTTTACTGAAGTCCAAAAAGCATTAGTTCTCATTACAACCATACAACATTATTGTGATCAATATACTACATTATTCCCCCTTTTAACTGAGAATAACAAAGCATTCCATATAATTCTGGAAATATTAATAAATATGTTTCTCTTAACTGAACAACTGTTGTCTGGTACTTTTAACAAAAACAAAAAACAACATATGGCCTAAGTTAACACAATATTTGTCATCTTTATAAGTCTTGTATGTGTTCAGGTTGTTCATCCAACTATAAGCTAAAAGAAACAGTCCGCTGTAGGGGTATACAGTCTTATGGCATATATCGCTTTGGTGGTTTAGTCAGTTCGGTTTGAGCCCCTCAGAGCCACTGGCTCGGGCTCCAGAAGCTCGGGTGTCTGCATGTTATCGTCAACAACTTCCTGAGAACTGCTGCAGTCTTCACCATCACCTTCAGCCTGTGATTCCGTGACATCTATATCAGGTTCAGCAATTACTCGAGCTCGCAGCTGGTCTCCATGACGTCTGTGTACTGTGTCGGAGTCCCGCTCACTGACTTCATACGACACAGGGCCTGTCTGTCTCACAACCAACCCTGGAATCCACTTATGACTCCCCGCCACAGTGCTGTGCAGATAAACGATGTTGTCCGCATTAAAGAACCAGTCTGCAGCAGTGCCGTTATGGTGTTCTTTCTGTTGATACTGTCTCTTACGCACCGCCTCCTTGGTATAAGGCTTTAGGAAATACAACCTTGTCCAGATATGTCTGTGAAGAAGCAGATCAGCCGGGGACTGTCCAGTAGTGCAGTTAGGCGTAGTCCAGAGCAGTGAGACCTTGACCTTGTTCAGTGAAGTGTGAGCAAGCTTTTTCATACCTGCCTTGAACGTCTGGACATCTCTCTCTGCCAGATTATTTGTTGCTGGATGTCCTGGTGCACTTGTCGTGTGCAGAATTCCATTCTGCTTGGCAAAAGTCTGGAACTCTTCAGATCTGAATGTGGTTGCACGGTCACAAATTGTTCAGGCAGACCGTAAGAGGGAAACAGTCTCCTGAGCCTGGTAATAGTAGCTTGAGAGGTGATCTGTGACACTTCCAACCACTTTGTATGTGAATCCACCACAACCATAAACATGTGGCTCAGGAAAGGCCCAGCAAAGTCTATGTGTAGTCTTTTCCAGGACTCACCCGGGAACTCGTGAACCAACCTTGGTCCAGCTGACATGTCTCACATTCATTGCAAGTCTGCTCCACTTCAGAGTCACGGTTTGGCCACCATACCTGGTCTAGTCCCCCATAGGACACAACCTTGCTGTGTGGACAACTCATTTCTCTTTGTGAAAAACACCTTTAGGCTTTTCCTGTACCTGAGTGGGCCAGCCCTCTATGACATAAGTATACACTCGCGACAACTCACTGGCGGTGCGTGTCGTCCTTGCAACCTGTGTTGCGTTTAGTAGTGCTCCTTGTATATGCTCCGCCAGCAGTGAGTGGACTAGAGCTGAAGTCACGGCTGTTCCTGTGTCACTGCTCTCTGCCAAAGGACACTTGACAAAAGCAACCTGTTCAACCTCAGTGTCAGGATCCCTATCTGACCCGTTGTGTGTTACCTCTGTTTCCCCTGATCTCCTCTCCTCATGAGTTCCGTCATTCCCCTGTTTGTTATTGTGTGCCATGTGCTCTGTGTTTTTCCTCTCTCTCCAGACACCTCCTATGGCCACACCTCTGATTAGTGCACAGCTGCGGACACTCCAGCCGATTACCTCCCACAGGCTGACACACCAGACTCAGATCCCACTAATCATTCCCCTGGCACTATACCAACCCTGGTCCTGCAGTCTCAGGTTGTCAGTTCGTACCGTCTTTCACCCGCTTCAACCCTGTATCGTCTTCTGCCTTGAGCACCTGCCTCCGGTGTCCGCCGGTCCGGGAATCCCCCGTGCCCTCCGTTGTGTTCCACAGTCTTCATGCCGGAACAGTCGTCACAGGCTTTATTCCCGGACCTGCTTCAACCCGGTACCGTCTTCATTCCCGGACCAGCTTCAACCCGGTACTGTCTTCTGCCTCGAGTACCTGTTAATCTGCCTGCCTCCGGTGTCGATCCACGGGACATCACACCGTCGATCTGCCTGCAGCCCTGTGTCGGACCAAGGGATCCACACAGTAATCTTGCCTGCCTTCCGGTATCGGTCCACGGAGAACCACCCCGTCGATTCCGCATGCTGTACCTTCTAAAAATAAAGTATTTTCGTTTCCTCAATCCTATCTCGTGGTCTGCTATTGGGTCCTGTCCAAAACTCCCGTGACACTCCCATTTCCAAATCACTTGTCCTCTGAGCAGTCTGTACAATGGTGCCAAGACTGTGCTTTGCTGTGGCACAAATCTTCCATACTAATTAACAAGTCCTAAAAACGCCTGGAGCTCCTTGACGTTACTAGGAGCCGGAGCATCCTGAATAGCTCTCACTTTGTCCTTTGAAGGGTGTGTGCCCTGCTCATCCAGCACATGGACCAGGTACTCTATTTCAGTTTTGCCAAACTCGCACTTAGAGCGTTTCACTCGTAGTCCGTTTTCTTGAAGCCGTTGTAGGACCTTCTGAAGGTTGTGGAGATGTTCCTTCTCTGAGCGTCCCATAATGAGCAAGAAAAACTACCACTGGTAAGTCTTTCATTAGATTTTCCATAATTCACTGGAATATGGACGGTCCAGAGCTAATTCCAAAAGGGAGTCTGTTCTACACAAATAATCCTCTGTGGGTATTGATGGTAGTGTATTTCTTGGAGTCATCATCCAGCAACACCTGCTGGTAAGCTCTAGCTAAGTCTATCTTGGAGAATACCTTACCTCCACTAAGGGTTGCTAACAGCTCCCCTAAACGTGGCAATGGGAAGGTTCCTGTTTCAACTGCCTTATTAGCTGACACTTTATAATCCCCACATAGGCAGAGTGACTTGTCTCTTTTCATCACAGGCACTATGGGTGCTGCCCATTCACTGTAGTTAACTGGAATGCCAGTTTCCTGAGCTCTTTTAGGAGGTGCATCAGGTTTAACTCTGATTGAGGCTTTGACGTCTTTCAGAGTCCCCAACTCCTCTCTGAACACCTCTGAATATTTATCTAGCACCTCACTAAGTGATCTACACTTAGTTTCATACAAATGCTTTATCTGCTGCCAGTTTAGCCTCAGTTTCGTTAGCCAATTACTGTCACACAGTGTTGATCCATTCCCCTTAACAACTAAAAGTCGCAAGTTCACTGTTCGCCCCTCATAGACCACCTTGGCTGTGATCTGCCCCAGTACAGGAATGTGACCTCCATTATAAGCTTAACTTTAGTTCTCTGCGGTGGCAAGTGTGATAATTTCTCCCTGTTTGTATCCCGTGAAATGATACTCTTTGCATCCATTTCCATCTCTAAATTCACATCAGCTACAGTGAATGTTTCTTTATACAGGTCAGCGTCTTCAATCGTGAGATTTTAAATAGTGAACACACCCAATTCAGTATCTTCTTCAGCTTCCACATATTTTGTGCATTTCTTTGGCTGTCCTCTGCCCTGTGAATGCCTCTCACTCTCTGTCTGTGACTTAGACCGACATGCCTTTTTAATATGCCCAGTCTTGCCACAGTTATGGTATTTAGTCTCTTTGAAACGGCACTCATTTGGCTGGGGATTTTTTCCATTGCACCTGTAGCAGTTCCTTGTCCGCTGTGGCCTCACCTTGTGATACTTTCACCTTCCATCCCTCTCAACTGATGTGCGTCTGTGTCGGCAGTCTCCATGTTGAGAGCGATCTCAAAAGCCTTTTCAAAAGTGAGATCATTTTCAGAGAGTAGTCTCCTCTGGCAGTCCTCGTTTGTTATTCCACCCTATTTCGTCAAATGTCTTATCTTTTGGCTTTCTTGGCTGCACCAGATTTCTCAAAAGCCCATAAGTAGCCGCACCCATTACACTGAGAAGCGTGGCTACTTGTTTATCTTCGGCTATGTCATTAGCTTCGAAGAACTGTTCCATCCGTTCTATGTACGCTGACTGTTAATTTTCTGGCTTGACCTCGTCAATTCTTCCAAACCGGGCCATCGTACTCACTGGCACTGACAGAGTGTCTCTCCTTCCCTGCGAGAAATGTACTTTTTTATCATCGTCAATAGTTTCTGTGGTGTATTGACGAGGCGGACACAGACAGCCTTTGTTCACTTCATTCGGCCATGGAAAAACACCCTTTTTCCGTACTGCGCATGCTACAACCACTAGAACAGGACTGTGTTCACGAAGGTCCAAAAAGCATCAGTACTCATTACAACCATATCACAATTATTGTGATCAATATACCACACATAGCATACAAAGATTAAATGTCTTCTTTATTACCTCAAATAAAACAATCTAATTTGTAAAATAGTACCAAGCATGTTACCAATAGTTTGTTGCACAATGCACGCTACAATTCTAAAGTGGAAGTGTCTGTTCTGTACAGCAGCAGCAGCAAAGTCGCAGCACAAAATAGCAGGCGTCAGATTTCTGTTATCGTGTGACAAAAGTTAAGGAGCACCTATTACACTTTACCTCCTTCCGGAGTTGACCCACAGGACGATGTTAGAGGATTTGGTGTCAAAGCAAAAGGGCCTTTTTGATAATATTTCGGATTTAAACCCAATGCTAATAGGGAACCTGATAATGAGGCAATCTGTAAACTGATGAAGGTGGCAGTATCTGGAGGAAACATCTTCAATCTAAACACACACCTTCCAGAGCACCACCACCCCTGGATTCCACCAGGAGCAGCTGCGCCGCTTTCTAGCTGCGTCGCTTTCTAGCTGCGCCGCTTTCTAGCTGCGACTCGGCCACTGGAGTTAATAGCGCCACAGTGCATTTCAGAAGCAGGCTCTCTGTTACGCTAAAATTACGCACCGACAGCGAAAGCTTGAGCCCAGACACACAGTCATCACTCTACAGACACTGAGCGTATTCAACAAATATCTTTTATTATAAAATGTGAAATCTGTCTCTCGCTGCTCCTGAAACTGTTCATGCAGATTCGTTCACCATAACATCAGGAGATCATCTCTCGCCTAGACTACTGCAACTCGTTCTGGCTGGTGCGCCTGCATGTGCCATCTGACCTCTCAACAGCCTGGCTGGTCTTCAACCTACCCAAGTTCTGCCACACTACACGGCTCCACCACACCCTGCACTGGCTACCGGCGGCTGTTTGAATATGATTCAAGACACTGGTACTGGCCTACCGTGCTGAGAATGTCTCAGACACATCCTCCATCCAAGACATGGTCAAACCACACACCCCAGCCCGTCCACCACTCTCTCTACTACGGCTTGATACTCTCCCAATATGAGATGGGCCTGGCTACCGCTCAACTTAGTCACAACTGCTTGCTGTCCTGTACTCTACAGAATTCAGAAATACATTTCTGTTGCAGACTGAATACTCATCTGCTCAGACTGCAAATTATAAAAAACAATTTCTCTATATTTTATTGTTTTTAAGTAGCACTTGAAGTATACAGTATATTTGATAAAGTTGATGTACTTGCATGATTCTTGCAATTTTTGGGTTCATCCACACAAACTTATTGGAATTTGCTTTGAATAAAAGCATCAGCTAAATAGATGCAATGTAACTACATGCCAAACTTAACAAAGAGACAAACCCTAAAGTCAAGACTACTACAAAAAGTGGAACTTTTTCAGCAAACAGACTGCATTTCCTGTAGCTGTTTCACAAAACAAAAAGTATTCCAGTAGATCTAGTGGAAAGTTATTAATGGTAAAAATTGCTTAATAGCAACTCCTTTCACTACAACTTGACAACAAAGCAACAGGGAGTCTGCTATATGTTAGATGGACGTCAATGGAACAGTGGGAGTGTACCAAAACTCCAAACCACAGAGAAAACTTTGTTAGATAGGTGATACAAATGATACTGAAGCTGGACGCTCAGTTGACAGTTTATTAGGTACACCTGATACAACAGTCCTGCAATACATCCTCCCTTCATGAAGGTTAGAAGGTTTCGTCTTTGTTGAAACTGTTTGAGTGGTGTAGATTAAATGTATGTTTTGGAGGCTGTAGTTTGTGATGCTGTTGAGTTGTATTATGTTAGTGTCAACCCCACTTATGTCAATAAGTGTAGCGTAACTCACCTACCCTTTTCTCTGTATAAAGCAATATGGCCATACAGTCTGACAGCAGGTATAAATGGCTGCATTTACATCATGCATTTATCCTAATGTGCTACCCATTCACAGACAAACACTCACACAAGCACTCAGCCAGTTGCCATGTAAGTAGCTCCTGGCCTGGCCATGGGGGGCAATTTGGGGGTCTGGAATCACCAGCCCACAATCGACTCAGCTGTGTTACACATCCTGGTAAAAAGTAATTTTCAATAATCTCAGAGTGAATTTGGATTTGTTTTTCAGCATTATTCTTCAGTTGTACAATGTAAATGTAAATTGTATTCAAACACCATCACCTCCGTTTGTGCTGCCTCATTGGCATTGAACTCCCTTCTAACTCTGCCTTTCTTCCCACCAAAGTTGGAAACACAAATTGAACTACAACTAGAACCATCACAGATATATGCAATGATAATACTATATTATGATTATAATATGGTATGGTAAGGTGCTGCATTGGAATTAATATAGATATTTACTATACATTTAATATATATATATATATACACACAAGTAATACAGGTACATGTAGGTATATGTACTAATAACACAGAGGTGTCAAGTATGGTTATACTACAGATATTACTACTAATACCGCGTAAATAGTGTTCCTATTTGAAGTAAATGGTCTACAACGTATGAAACACAGGAGTAGTTTAGTTACAGCAATGTCATGTGACACTGTTACACAGTTTGTATTTTAATTCTGATACATTTGTAATGATGAGCATGCAGAAGTGATCTTATATCCCTGAGCAGGGTCACCCAGCTAAACCCTGCAGCCGCTAGGTCAGACATGTCTTTTCAAGGTGATCACATGGAAGCCTCCATGACACAGAACTCCCCATCCTACTGCTGCCACAACGGGAATATTTTAGAAAAGGCTACCAGAGGTGGTTCATTCAGAATCTGTAATGCCCCAAAGCTTTCTCACATACCCCCTTACATAGAATGCCTTTTCCTTATTGCAACAGAGACATTTGTAGAATTGTAGCTCTTGCCCTAACCTAACCATGTTTTAAAATGAAAACACATGAACACAAAATTAAACTGTGCTGCCTCAACACAGGAGAACTTCAGCAGAGAAAAACAAAAAATACACACGATATCTGCCATCACACATTCTCATATTGTATATTATTATTGAAAATTCACACAAAACTAAAATTTCATACATGGAGAATTATCTGATCAGATAAGATAAGATCTGCTCTTATTATTATTATTATTATTATTATTATTAAAAAAACTACAACATCTATTTGAAGTACGACAGTAGCCACTGCCTCATTGTGGTTGTGGAAAGGGAAGATATATCTGCATTACAGTAATTGAATTCAAAATGTTCTGTAACATTAAAGCATGATCGTTAGAGGAATCCATCCTCAAGCCTTTCACTGTTGAAATGAAAGTTTATTACAAGCACTTGTCTCTGAAGTGATTCATATATTTCCAACAGAATAAATTAGTGCAAATGAATATGTTGATGTCAGCCAACTATTTTGCACATGTTAATAAACTTTTTAAACTCAGGTTCACAGCAGCAGGATTGTAGTGCATATGACACATTTCTGTCTAATCACAGCTGCTAGAGACTTCTGATGTCAGGACAGGAAGTACAAATGCTTTAGATACAGAGCATTTCTATGACAAGAACCCGGGCAGAAGGAGGAGGCTTTTTAAAAGAACTACATCAATTATATTGCCTTCATAACAACAGTTGCAGCATATTTTAATGTGTCACTATCAAAACATTTAAATTCTTTCAAATGTTAAATGGAATTACTTAATTTTCCATAAAATTATCTTGTTAAGAATGTTCAAATTTTAAGAAACTCAGCAAGCATTTAAAAAGGTATAAACATTTCATTTCCTGGACAGTTGATGAGCAGTGAATTGGACAAATGCATGCAGGACTTTGCAGATCACATCCTCCCTTTTTTCATGTCAACATTATTCCCTCCATCTTTTCTAACATTAAATATATAGAAAATTACATTTTAGCCTAAACGTAAACCAGCAATCAGTCTCAGGTGAAGCCAACAGCAAACATCTGACATCTGTCTCTTGCTGTCTTTTTTTAAATTTACATTAGCATTATACATCAGGCCTCTAATATATTCATGAATAAAAACGCGTGCAATCAGCAGCCACACTGATATCAGTAACACTTCGGTCTATACAAGACCAGAGTCCAAATAATGTTACAGTTACAGAACAATGGCAGACTAATTCCATATCAGATGTCTGGTTTAAGGTTTAAGGTATAGGACAGGTGCAGAGACTTGAGCCAACACTGACAACACACTTCCTCTCAGGAACTGTTTCAACAGCAGCTTTCAAACCACCGACATCAATACACGGGCTGCTTCCACTCAACAACAAATCTGCCGTGGAAGAAGCTTCTGATCTCACAACTGTTCCAGCGTTCAGAGCCACCAGCTATAGTGTTGAACATGACAGGCTCCTCCTGCACGCTGTAGCTTTAGGACCAGCTCTTGTAAATTCGAAATACTAATGTGCTCAGTGCAACCTGCCACAGCAGTCAAACTGAGCACAAGTTGACTTTTGGTCTTACAAGATGCACGCTGCACAACCAAATATCAAGCATTGCATAATTACTTTGCCTTTAGTTCTCCCTCCATTTTGCTACTTTATTGACAAGCAATCGAGCCGCTTCTTGTTTTGAAGCCTTACAGCGGGCGATAGCCGACCTGCCATCCGCATGACACCGTGATCAATACATGCAGTTAAGAGCTATAGCGTAACCTGAAAGACTATGTCACTACAGCCGCTACGTGGTCGTACATCGTGTTTTGGAGAGGAGATGATTGAATCGATAAGGATATGTTGGCACTGTGTGTATGGGGCAAAATTAAATGTGAATGCAAATAGCAGGGAAAATGACATTATTGCTGAATCCAAGTGCGCCTGCTCCAGTCGGTGCTCATTGCACTGCCGTTGTTATTATATTAAAAATATCTATATACTAAGCGAGGAGGCTCTGTCCAACTTAACTTAACTTAACTTTCCTATTCTACTGTTTCCTGTAGTCTTTAAAGTTCGTGGACACGTACCGTGACACAATATCACCGGTGACATAATGTAATGTTATTTAAAATCAAAACGTGTGCCTTCCCTTGTTTTCTCTGTGGTCCCAAAGTGGGTACTGATTGACACAAACTTTTTCCCCAGCTCACCCCGCTCTCATAATTTAAATAACCCCGATATTTTAATTCAAGAACTGAGTAACCGTTGACTTAATTTACACCAAACTTACCCCAGTCGCTTTGACATCCTTTCTGTTGGGTTTTTCTTCACTTTCAACTATTTTCCGAATTTTTAATAATTTTTTTCTCATATTTTTTGCTAGACGCGGCGGGCCTGAAAATTGTTTGCTTTCCTCTCTTTCGAGCAGCCATTGTGTGTATGCGCTGCGATGCAACCGCACTATGATTTAGCCACGCCCATTTGAAGTCCCGCCTACTTGGGTTTTTTGATTTGTGTAAGGCGCTGCCAGTTCCACTTCAATGTATCCTACAGTCCTGTTCAGTGAAACTCCGTTTTTTGACTTGCTCGATGTACTGTCAATCGTTTAAATTTGGTTTAGCACAATTTAAAACGATAGGAAAACAAACATGTCGGCCGAGTAATTCTATTGGCTCTCTTTATTGTCAGTCTGCGTTTTTAGGGTTCAGGGGTTCCTATTGGCTGATGTTGTCGTCAGTTACCGGTGACGGTGTAGCTGATTTTCCTGGTGCGCTGTTGCAACAACGAGAGTGGAGTTGTCTCGAGCATGACGGAGAGGTTATATACCGTGTAGCTTCATTAGGTAGCCACATGTATGCTAGAGTATTGTTGTTCAATAGCCTTTTGCTAGCAGCCCAATGGGACATCAATGACAGCACGATCTTTGAATAGCCGTTATTAGCATTTGTTTTGGTCTTATCAAAACCTGGATAATCTTCACTGCTGTGTTGATATCAGGCGCATTCAGCAGTCATTACGCTACACTCGCGCTGGATCAAAGTGTGTAGCCTGTTTGTATAAGGTAGGTAGGTATCAACTGTGTCACGTTTGTCATTCCGTCTAAATGAAAAGCTGCTACAAAGTGTCCTGTTAGCTGTTTGGTAATATCAGTGAAGGTCAACGTGTTACACTGTAGCAGGGTTACATATAGTGGAGGACATCGTCCAGATCAGTAACACGTGTTGTTGTTAAGTTTACACCACGGGTCGATACGACTAACGATATTTTCCACTAAAGAAAGAGACATTCTTCAATTCGGGATACATTTCGCATTACATTTCGGGATACAGTCGCCGAATTTATTTCGATATTAATTATAAATATTATCCATTTCATTATCATTTCAACTTCACTTTCATACTCTCCTTAAACACAATCTGGTTAGTAATAGCAAAGGCGTAAAAATAAGCTGAAAGTAAAACGGTAAAATGTGACTGTGGCTCTGTGGAGCAGCTAGGCCTTATGAATAGGATGTTTCATAATATTTGGATAATAATTTTCAGCTGAATATTTAGATGATTCTGAAAATGTGGATGAGGTCTTTACATCTGATGGTATCTCGTATGTATTTGAGTCAGAGTATACGGATGAAGAGCCTTCACACTGTGTTGGTATTTTAGTGGTTTCAACCAACATTAGCTGTCACCGTCACCTAAAACCAGTTCATTAGAAATTAGATTGTAGTGCTGCAAATCAATGAATCAAACGTAATCATGTGGAAATAAGGAAGTATGAAGATTCTGTATCAGCTGCACAATATACGTTCTTCTAATTGACACATGTTTACTCTAACATTCTCCAAAAAACCAGAAGGCCTATGTAGAAACTCACAGGAAGATACATTTGCTCTCTTCCTGTTTTCAACATTAATCTTACACAAGCCTCCAAAGACAAATCGCATATGTTTTGACGTTGTAATGAAAAACTAGACAAATATGCATTCATGAGCACAGCTACGTATTTTCTTGTATTTTCTTGCTAGGTGTCCTAACTACAACATCCACGCATTCAGCTGACAGTTACCAGTTAACAAGGTCGACCAGTGTTGCCCGGTGCACTGGGTGCTACCACCGACTAGTGGTATATAGGCTCTATTGCTCCTGAGCCACAGATGAGAGGCCGGCTGAGTTGTAACTAGTGGTGCAACGGATCATAAACTCAAGGTTCGGATCGGATCTCGGATCAGACTCATGGATCGGTTTCACGGATTGAAATGGCACAAAAGAAAAAAGGAGCAAATACATCTTTTAGAGATCCCCTATCAAGTTTTTTTTTTGCCGTCAATACTAATTGCCGATCATTGATGATCAATACTCAACAATCTATGTTTTATCCATTAATAGGCTAGCTGCACTTTTCACTCTCCCAAATTCCAAATAATGTCCCTCCCAGTTCCCCAGAGTCCAAGTCTTCAGAATCTTGTGTTGTCCAACCAGAGAGAGTCGCTTCACTGTGAGCTAAAACAGGGTAAAGCAGGACATCCTCACCTTGGACAAACAGACACTAGCGAATATTTTGAACTTTTCCTTTATAAGTGATTTAGACAGTTACTCTAGTTCTACAAGTTGATGACCATTCATTTTCTGTAGAATGACTAATTGATTAATCGATCCCAAATTAAATAGCAAGTTTGTTATTTCTCCTTATCATCAATAAAATGATAAATTGACTGGTGTTGGTGTTCGCATTGGTAGTGGTGCATCAGAAAATGGTTTCTATGAATTGATTTCAGCCTCTAGCTTCTAAAGATACATGTCATGTTTAGAATGCAAAATTACAATATTACAGTAGGTTCACCTATTTGAAAGTTGCCTTCGTAACAACATATCTGCTGATTTTATTAAATATAAAATGAACTGAGCTGTAGAAATCAGTTACATGTGATGACTACTTGTAATAATTTCACTCACACACAGAAGAGACCATGTGCAATAACTGAACCTGTTTTCTATGTCTATCTTTACACAGGTCCGAATGGATAAAACTGTACGGAAAGTTCGGAATCAGGATAGCAACCCATGCATCGAAGTAAGCTCACCGGCCCTTTACATCCTGCACGCTGTCAAACATCTGTCTGCTGCAGGGATGGGACAGTGTCCATTATGCTGCGTTCACACCAAACGCCAAGTTACTCTCGGGATCATTTGTGTTTATTTGTCGTTCGCGCTAGATGTGCCGGAGAGGAGAAGTGGCTTATCTCCATGGAAACCATTATTAAGCCATTTATTTCCACCATCAACCATGGAATGCTTAGTACTTGTTGTGGAAGTCCCAGATATCCCGGGAAACAAAACGCCTTTCATAACATCATCCAGAGCAGCTCCGTGGATTTCATCGAGCTGTATTCACTGTCTAGCCAGCCACATGTCGGCTGTTTACTACAGCTGTATGAACACAAAATAAACTGATGTTGCCGTGATTTAACTGCAATAAACCAACAAAAAGGGATGCCGAAATAACTACGTAATGATGCAGATTTATAAAAAGTCTGAATTCATGTTTTGTTAGTTCTCTCCGCAAGATGACAAGCAAATAACTTAAAATACTTGTTTTCTCAATGCTCAATGCTAGGCTATGCTAACATTGTAGCAGCTCCATCAACTCTCAACATAATGTCATCTAGACGCAAATACGGCAGCGTCTTTTTCATTGTTCGTACCATATGGTTTACACACATATAGTTTGGTCCGGTCTCTACTAGTATGAGATATCGTAGAGCGCTGGGTGAACACCTACAACTACAATATTTGTTTCCTCCATTTCTGATTCAACAACATCAGGACGTCAGTTGAGAAAGTTCAGATTTCGCATCCATTCGCGTCTTTGCATTGACTTTGTATGTAATCTCGTCGCGCAGAAAATTTGTGTCACAATTGGTGTAAACACAGCACAAGTGTCTCATTCTGTTCTGTTGGTGGACCATCTTCTCTTTCAGGAAAGTGATGCCTCCCAGAAGTGTTTGGGGGCCTACAACTATGATTCCAGAATGTGCTCAGCTTATTTCCAGAGATATAAGAGCTGTCGGAAATACTGGGTGAGTGTATGTCTCCAGCGTCAAAGACAACAAACTGAAGAATCAAGAGTTGATAAAAAGCGGAGCGTTGTATTTGTGCTTGTACTAGTAAGCCATGACTGTAAGCACATTTGAATTGTAAAAGACATGGACTAACTCAAACCTCAAATCAAATTTCGCTCAATATTTCATCAAGAGAGGGCTGAACTGCCTCGTGGTCAGCTGTGGAGCAGCTGGTGAATTTATCATCATCTGTAAAATAACGTCAACTAACGTTAAAGAACTGCAGAACAGGTGGGCGTCATTAGTTTTCAATAATCTTCTAATACTCTGCAGATATCACCAAGTACAAAATGAGCTTTCATGAAGTGTTTGTGAGTAAAATCACACACAACTGTATTTATTAATTAATGATTTATTCCATAGGGAGAGATACATGCACACAGACAAACTGTAAACAGCACATTGCTGATTTGAACAGCAAAACCTGTCAACCGTGAAGGACACATTGTGGCCCCAGTGTTTTGTTACATTTAAAAAAAAATTAAAAAAAAATTTGCAAGTGCCTTCATCATTTCAAGTGTTGATTGTAAAAAGAAGTATCAGAGCTCACTGGAGAGTCACTCACAGACCTTCTCCAGTCACCTCACCTGGCACATCTTCACCACCTGTACATAGAGATGCTGTCAATTACCAAATTGAGAGATGACAGAGAGTGACCGATCTCTCACAAACACCTTTTCTTAGTCTTCCTCTCGGTGGTCTCTGTGATTCACCGTAGAGACCCACTGATCAGCAACTCATTTCTATGCATCAACATTCATAAGGTGCTTTGTATTGAGCATATATGGTGTGTAGAGGGCGGGATGTGAGGCTGAGCCAG
Source organism: Anarrhichthys ocellatus (assembly GCF_004355925.1). Lineage (NCBI taxonomy): Eukaryota > Metazoa > Chordata > Actinopteri > Perciformes > Anarhichadidae > Anarrhichthys > Anarrhichthys ocellatus. Next base: position 652,063 of record NW_022280131.1, read on the forward strand.
CTGCACACATTTACAGGTTGATACAGGAAATAGCTCACTGGCAGGCATACTCCAGGTTTTATAAATCTGAATATTTTTTTCCTCCTTTGAACGTACGCAAACATTTAGTGTGGATCCTACACTCTGTTTTGTATACGAGACCCCTGTTCATGGGTGGGAAGACAGCACAGGTTGTCCTTGATGCTGCAGTAGCGACACCCTCTGGTTGGTCAGAGCGCTGGCACAGTGAGGGACAGAAGGGAGTGAGAAGGAGCCGCTCACGGCACCGTGACTCATGAAGGTGTCACATGTTTGTCATCAGGTAGAGAACAGAAGAAAGTCCTCTAATGTTATTTAATTTAAAAAAGGGAAAAAGAGTCAAGTATTTGCTGTCCTTCTGAATTTACCAAAAGGTTTAGGCACCCCCCCTTAAAAAGAATAATCACAATTGAAGCAATAGAGGCCGAGATATCTCGACTTTTAAACCTCTTTGTTACATCATTTTGACACAATTTTATATGCAACCTTTCTGAAACCCTGTTAGCACGACTCGAGTCTGAACTGAATGCTGTCGCAGCAGAACACACGCTTCAGTATGCAGAGTCACAACATTAAATGCACGTCTTGTAATAAATCTATCCATTAATTAACATTTGTTATGGACACAATATCTAATCAGTTTGAGCCAATTATTAGTTGTAGAGGAGATTCTTCTTAGATTTCAGATCAGTTTATACAAATATTTTTTCGTAAGAGGTTTTGTTGTTTTCTTTCATGCCAACTGTGATGATTGTGGTCCTATATGGAACACAACTGTATCTTTCAGAGTTTCTACTAATAATGCACAATGTCTAATAAGGTACAGTTAGTCATATGTTGCTAAGCATTTTGTGTTTGCCTCCTTCAGCACAGCATAATGCAACAGAGGAGAAGAGACGGTGTGCGACCCGACATGCCCACTGCTGCAGAGAGGCAAGAGATGCTCGCTGCTATCGGAGGCAAACCATACTGAGAGTCAGCAAGGTAACGCAGAGACATGGCGAGGACATTTACTACACGCCGACACACTGTGGAGACACCACTACAATGCTTTGGCTGGTTACACTGACTCGAGGCCTGACCTGTCCTCAAACTCAGGTCGTGTGGAAGTGACCATCTGTAACTGGTCTATAATAAAATGACAAGAAAAGGATATTGTGTTGTCAATATACAGTTGTGCTCTTGGGTGTCCACTTGTTAAGGACCTTGACTATTCATGATGAAGTCTGCACAAAACAGGATCTCAGTTGTACAGGATGTTTTCCTTCAAACAAAAGCTCTTAACTCATTTCATGTAGTGTCAGTCCAATGATCATAAACCTCAATAAACAATAACATGAAACTGTTTCTAAAGCCACCTGTGTGATGGGCATCTATCATCTGTCTAACCTTAATACACTGGGAGTATTGTATCTACATGATTGTTTTACTGATTTGATTAGTTTGATTTCATTCTGTTTTTGTCCTTATTTCTTGTGTTGTGTTTTTTGTAGTCCTGTATCATTCTAAGCTGTCAGGTCTCAGGTCTGGCTTGTGTTGTCTCTTGATTGTGATGGGCCAGTTGAACAGAGATTTTACAAACCAGCGCCTTCAAAATGTATCGCAGTATTCTCCTTTAATAATTAGTTTTTGAAAGAATAAATTATTAGATATTGTTACTGTGTATATCATTACTTGTATTGTCTTTATGTATGTATAATGTATATGTATAACTGTCAAGTGTTAATGATCATAATTGTATGAGAGATAAGAGAAGCCTGACCACAGCACTCCAATCCTCAAAGGAAAGAAACAGGCTCTTATTATGTATTTTGTGCTTTTATTGATATTATAAGAGATAACATCATACACCTTGGCTACATTTTTGAGATATGGCGATCTGAAAGCTTGTTATAGAGTCATGATATCCAAAGCCAGAGTGAACAATAATCAGATGATCGACAATTTTACTGATTCCATTTGCTGTTTGTTTGGACGTTATGTCACAAACCGGGCCGCACGGCCATGACATACGAGTGAGACACACACAACCAAGCAAACTAACTAGTTATTTATTCACTTAAAGGCAACATAACAGGCAAACATAAACAGTGGCGTGTGAAGTCAGCAATTTCAGCAGTGTGGGTGAGTGCATGAGTGGAACATGTGTATGCAATGTTAAGTACATAAAGACATCATCCCCAAATAACACAATGTGCACTGCTTGAGCCAAGGGCTCAATGGAAATCATTAAGAGACAGGGGGACAGACAGCACCCAATTATATTTCAATCAGGAGAGACAAGTCAGATGTAGAAAAGATAAGTTTATTATAAACGGATGATATGTGATGATGAAGTCTTGACAGAGTCTTTGGCGCTTGGCCTCTACAGGGAGATTTGTAATGGAGGGGTGTCCGCCCTGAGCAGCAGAAGATAAATCCTCCAAAAGGAAAAAAATAAACCACAGCCTAATATTCCCCCAAAAGAATGTTTATTTACCAAATGGCAATGAAACTGGTCATGAATGATCGATGAAGATGGCATAAGCTGCTAAGAGATGAGGCATAACAAGGAGCATGAAAGAAATGTGAGGTGAAGAGATTAGAATCAACGATTTACCATTAATAAGTAAACATGAACAAAAGCGCTGCAATGACTAGGTCAGCACTGACCAGAGCAACTGCGAGATCTACTTTTTTTTTTAGCTTAGCCAGCAATGGCTAACGGTCAGCAGTGACCTGAATAGCAACAGTCTGAGTTTAGACTACGTGGCTCGTGGACTGGAATAACAGGCATGAAATTATATAGATTTTGCCAAGCAGTAAGTCTCCATTACATGACACTTTTAATGAATCATACATCACTCATAAGACACTGAATAGATTTAACCAAAAGAGGTCAGCAGTGACCTGAGAGTTAGCAATGCGATGGATCTGACACCACTTCGATATACGATGTACATGTCAATCAGAATACGATGATTGTGAGCAATTACAGAAGCAACGAAAATGTAGCAGATAGCCTATGATAAAATTATGAGAATACAAGACTATATGAACGACTTGTAAAAATAAAATGGATATGATGCTACTTTACAGATACAACGATATAACACCACTTACCCGATATGATTTATATGACGCCACATATCAGAAGACAATTAATACGGGAAATTAGTAGAATATTATGAAAAAGGAACAATTGCAGAATACACATAAGTAGTTATTAGCAAAATACAATGGTTTTAAGTAAATGACAAAATAGATGAATATGTAGTAATCGAATACCTGGATGTGAAGAAGTAGCTGAACACATGAGTATTAGTGATTAGCTGAATTATATATTAATCAGATCTGATGAGTTATCTTTTACAGTGAGCAGTAAAATAGCCATTGAGCCAACACGCCACCACCAGTTATATGCATGTATTGAGAATGTGGCCAGGCATGATTTTGGAATAATTTAGATGCTTAATAATCTTAGCAGATTATGATAGCAGGCAACAAAATGAAAGTAATAGCAAAAGCTCCAACACCAGTTAAAACATGACTTACGAGGGATTTAAGGCACACTTAAAGAAGTATGGGCAGAGTCTTAACAATCAATTTATCTATACTTATTGTATAGAGCAGGTCCAGGGGGAACTCTATATGGACCTGACATGAATGTTAGATAGTCCTGATGGGCAGGTACCTTGCATGTTAGCCCCTGTCATCAGTGAATGGGTGAATGATGACATGTAGTGTCAGTTGTAGTGTAGGTTGGGAGACTAGAAAAGCTCTATACAAGTACAGTCCATTTACCATTTAATAACACCCCAATACTGCAACGTATGTGATTCCACTGCTAACAGATCCCCAATGCTGCTGCTGCATTTCAATCAGGAGAGACAAGTGAATGATTAGTAGTTAATATTTATTAAGACAGATGCTGTGTTAATGAGTTACACAGAAATTCTTTGGCTCTTGAACTCAACGAGGAGATTTGTCATCGAGTTGTGATTGTCCTGAGCAGCAACAATATAAATCCCCCCGTGGAGGCCAGACACTGGTGGTGATGGTGGCTGATGAGGTTGATAGAATGATGAGTTGATGAAGCTGATGAATCTGCAAAGATTGGGCAGAGATGGGGAGGTGGAGGGTTGCATAACAGCAGCTTCAACGTACTGAAGGTAGAGAGACAGTCATATTTAAGAGAGACAGCAGCAAGATGATAGGCTGACGATGTCCTTGTGTCGTTGTGCTATTGGCTAGAGAGACCAGCTGATCTAGACAGCTGATCATGATTGACAGCCCCGAACAATAACAGCAAGGAAATAATAAGTGCCTGCATGAGGAGTGATGGCAGATGTATGGTAAATAAGCTATGGGCTTAGGCATGCAAGAGTATAGTCTTCCTGTCTGAACTTACGCTAGAGCTTCATTGAATATGATATGTGACATACCATTAAAGAATAAAGTTACCAGCTTGTGAGGTCATGAGGACTATGATGCAAAGACTGGGGTTACAATAGATTAAAATGCAATATATGTAAATAACCTTTATTTAATAAGAAGACCCACACTGAGATTACAACATCTTTAATGGTGAGACCTAGCCAACACAGGGTCAAATAGCAGCATCCAACACATGACAGCACAACAGAATGAGGACACACATCTTTGAACTCTGCCTGTCTTTTTTTTGGGGGGGGGGGGTTGCCATTAAGAGGAGAGGGCGAAGAGTGATGTACTAGAGAGGAAAGGGGAGAGAAAGAGGGAAGGACATTCAGCCAAAGGCCCTAATTGAATTTGAACTAGGGCTGCTCAGGTAAGATTCAGCCTTGGTGCATGGGGTGCACCTTCATTTTTATTTACTTTTTGATCCTACTATGCACCTGAAAAGATTTGTGACTGAATCTATTGTGACACTATTACTGTGACAAATCTGACCGCAGACAGACAAGCAACTGGCTAAGTTCTAAAGACATTTTTTCCATGATTTTACACAAGGTGAAAACAATACCAGCCACACACTAAGGCTGGTATTGAGTACTCAGCCAAGATATAACAGATTATAATATTTAAAAAAATGCTTTCAATGATCTGAAAGATTGTGACCGGAAAGACGTGAATGTAATTTCGAGGTCAGCTATGATTAGCGAAGAGGACAGTGAGCAGCAACGTAGCTGTGAAGCAAAAACTACACCACCAGTTATATGCATATGTGTGTAGAATCTGAGTGAGGTACATTTACGGAGCGAGCACTTTCACTACCACCTGAAAGGTTGCAATGATGACTTGTGTGGCAGCTAACTGCGTGATGCTGTAACATGAATCGTGAAGAGGAATGCTCACATTGAGAAATTCTTACGACTGATTTAGTCATGAGAGTGAGGCGTCTGTCTTTCCGTTGCTGGCCACAAACATGAGAGCTTCCAGTCAGATATCTCACAGGATGCAGATTACATCAAATCTGGAGTAGAGGGAGACCAGAGGCTGAGAACCACTGACCGTGATATCCTTCAAAAGCCCACTGATAAGTCACATCTTCCGAGTAAAAAGAAAAACACCGGCACAACATGGAAGAGAGTTGCTGTCATGCCAACTGAGCATGCTTATTGTTGTTATGTGGTGGTGTAGTAGATGGACCCAAACGCACGCTCACACAGCAGGTTTAGTCCAGCCAAGGACTTTATTATATATTTGCAGATTCAAACAGAAAACAATAAACAAAAAACTACGGCACCGTGTCCAGTGGCCAAAGCCTCTCCTTCGTTCTCCCTGAGTCGGAAGGGAAACTCAACTGAGGAAGGATGATGCAGCCTCCGGAGTCGGGAGGGAAGCTCCACCGAACTCACGGCTGGAAACGGTCCGGGAAGGAAACAAAAGGACGCCAACCGGTGTACTCCGTGGTACTACGCGGGTCGGCCTCTTCGCACAGGTGAATGCCCGGGGATCGACTCTGCGTGGCAGGATGCTGAAGACAGCCAGAAAGGTTAGATATAAATCTTCACTGAAAACGCTGTTCAGACTTACGTGGACTAGAAACAGACTGGTAACCAGACGGACTGACAACGTGCCGGAGGACAGCTGGGGTATTTAAGTCAGTCGGAGATGATCACTGGAATTCCCCACAGCTGAGCCTAAGAAGAGGAGGGAAAAAAACAGAGGAGCACACACTAGGTCAGACAGGGATCCTAACAGTACCTAACAGGACTTGGGAGCGGACGGACGGAGGAACAAACAGACCATTCAGAGGGCCCCCTCCAGGGTCAGGTTGGGTGTGCTGGGCCTCGCGTACCACCCTCTCGATCTCCATGTGACAGCACCGAGCACGTACGAGGCAGGCAGGATGGTGTCGGGAGTAGAGTCTCCCTCTTCCGGGGCAAACTGATGGGAGAGTGCGTCTGGCTTGGTGTTCTTGTGACCCGGCCGATAGGTGATGGTGAAATTGAAACGGGCGAAGAACAAAGCCCAGCGGGCCTGGCGAGAATTGAGGCGTCTCGCCGTGTGGATATACTCCAGATTTCGGTGGTCGGTCCATACGATAAAGGGGAGCACCGATCCCTCCAGCCAGTGCCTCCACTCCTCCAAGGCTAACTTGACAGCCAACAGCTCTCGGTTGCCTACGTCGTAGTTTCTCTCCGCCGGGGAAAGTCTACGGGAGAAGAAAGCACAAGGATGGAGCTTAGAGTCGGAAGCTGACCGCTGGGACAGTACGGCTCCGACTCCGGTGTCCGAGGCGTCCACCTCGATGACAAACTGCCGTGTCTTGTCTGGGTGGACCAGGATTGGAGCCGAGGCGAACCGCTCCTTGAGAGCACAAAAAGCCTTGTCGGCCTCTGGGGTCCATGAAAACAACACCTTGGAGGAGGTGAGTCGAGTCAGCGGATCTGCCGTTCGGCTGTGGTCCCGGATGAACCGTCGGTAGAAATTAGCGAACCCCAGAAACAGCTGGAGCTTCTTTCGTGAGGCGGGCACCGGCCACTCCGTTACAGCTCTAACCTTCTCGGGGTCCTTTCTCACCTGACCCTCCTCAATGAAGACACCCAGGAACTGCAGAGAGGTAACATGGAATTCGTACTTCTCAGCCTTAATGACCAGCTGATTCTCCAACAGTCTTTGCAGAACCTGGCGGACATGGTTAGTGTGCTCCTGGGGATTCGGGGAGAAGATGAAAATGTCGTCAATATACACAAACACGAAACGGTTGAGGAAGTCGCGGAGGACGTCATTAACCAGTGCTTGAAAAACGGCAGGGGCATTAGTTAATCCAAACGGCATCACCAGGTATTCAAAGTGTCCCAAGGGTGTGTTAAAGGCCGTCTTCCATTCGTCTCCCTCGCGAATTCGGACCAGATGATACGCGTTGCGGAGGTCCAGCTTTGTGAATATCTTAGCTCCAGCTAAGGATTCGAAAACAGAAGAGATAAGCGGTAATGGATATTTATTCTTGATAGTAATTTGATTCAAACCTCTGTAATCGATGCAGGGACGGAGGCTCTTGTCCTTCTTGGAGACAAAGAAGAAACCCGCTCCCACAGGTGAAGATGAGGGACGTATGATTCCTGCGGCGACAGACTCCGTTATATATTTCTCCATAGATTAGTGTTCTGGCCGGGAGAGATTATATAGCCGACTCGTGGGAAGTGGGGCACCCGGGAGCAGGTCAATAGCACAGTCGTAGGGGCGATGAGGGGGGAGTGAAAGGGCCCGCTCCTTGCTGAATGCCTCTCCCAAATCCATATATTCCGGTCACACCGGTGTTGTGTCGAAGTCAGTTTACTGTCGATATGTTTCACCTCAACAGCAAGAGCAGTGGTTCTCAAATGGGGGTACGTGAAGGCAGTGGCGGGCCGTGCATTTTATACCTGGGCCTTCTCTGCTGTCCTACTGAGCTACGGTTATTTGTTTCTAGGGGTGTAACAATACACGTATTCATATTTAGCCGTTTGGTACGAGGTTTACGAACCGAACAATACGTTTGAATAATAGCAGTTAGCTGTTCCCTACTGATTCAAACAGAGAATCAAATGTCCGAAATAACCCTGCGATGACGGGATGCTGCGTCATTAACGGACAAGTCAGAATCAATGTTATTAACACAATGACAAGAACAAACTCACAAGAACCAGTCACATATATTTATATGACAACAAAGCATGACAAATCAATCCTGCAACACTGCAGCGCAAAAGCACGAGCCATTCATATTATTCATAAAAACTACACGATAGACAAATGAACACAGTAGTAGCGCTACTGCAGATGTAAAAACAAAAGCAGTTAACTTACCAAAATTGCCTTCACTTAAAGACAAAGTCCATCCTCCTTTCTTTGTTAACAAAGTCTGTAACTCCCAAATCCATTTCTCCTTCTCCTTCAGCCATTGAGTGTTAAAAAAACAAAACTAGGTAAAAAAAAAAAAAGAATCTACACCAACCAAAACGCTAAAAAAGTCATGTCAATGTCATAATCAGAATCAGAATCAGCTTGCGCATACATGGAATTTGACTCCGGTTACACATTACTCTCATCGTACATACACACATATAAAACAAGAGAAATATAAGAAAAACAAGGACATTTAACAGCTATATACAATATAAGTATAAATATATCCCAAACAAAAGTGTGTATGTATATATATA
>NW_022280131.1:665692-802354 GCF_004355925.1 Anarrhichthys ocellatus
AACTACAAGTTAACGGATTGTTACAGCCTTTTAAACTACAGGTTAACAACCTGCAGCTGTAACAAGCAGTTTAAAATGCCGTTCGCCTACCACGTGAATAGATCATGTTTAGTTCTGATACATTGAAGTTAGTTGCTCAATTGTTCTTTTTAGATAGTGTGGTAGCTCCACATTCACCTCAACCACCGGGGTATCTGTGATGATTCTGCAAAACCACCTAGTTTCTAAAGATTTTTTGCCTCATTTTTATTCTTCTAACAGAATGTCTATAACATCAAAACCATGTAAGAAGGGGTCTTGTTTTCTTTACACAACCCAGACTTATGGTTAAGGCTACTTTACTGAATTCACAGACAGACTCAAACACACAATCCATCCTATATTTATTTGTCTTATCTGGACCCTGATTCTGAAATAAAGTTTATCTATCTATCTATCTATACTGAAGTGCTTCTCCGGAGAAGGATGAGAGTTTGGTGCAGGAGCCCCCCACACTGCTCAGTAGGTAACGTGGGGTTCACTCTGGACAGTCTACTGGTGCATCACAGTCCCAAAAAAACACTTAATTTGGAAATTATTTGTCAACCTCTATTTCTTGTTATAACCAGTGAGTGAGTTTTGATACAGTAGTCATATAAAAATGGATAAACAAATACTCCTTTAATAGCTGTACCACACATCTTCTTGTTCATTGTTAATGAATTAATCCAAAATCCTGATTTTGTCATGAAAAAGAAAAAAGAAAATTGGTGACTTTCATCTGCAACGAAACATTTGATTTCTTGAAAACTCTGGCATAGTGTGGACGCTCAGTGTAAACGTAGCAAAACATGTGTTTTCAAATGGAAATGGAGTAGTGTGGACATGGCCTCAGGGAGCCGCAACAGAGGGGCTGAAGAGCCGCATGCAACTCCGGAGCTGCGGGTTGCCGACCCCTGGTCTAGGCCTAGAATGCATTGTAGAGGATTGAGCTCAATAGGACACTGTACTATGGAGGATACTTGGTTACCAATTTCAACCCAAAATGTGTGATTTTCCCGACAGAACCACATTAAATGCACGTAGGTGCCTACATGCTGCTTACACCTTACACATACTCCGGAGCAGTCGTTGTCATATTTGCTCCTGCAATATGGGGTAGTTTGTAATGTATGTATTATCTTAAACTGAGTTTCCTGGGATTTGTAATTACTACATATTCTTTTGCTATTTAACATGATTGCTTTCCATTGGTGATTCGTGATTGCAGTTTTAAGGTCCCGTTCCCATGATTGCTTGCTGCTGTGAGTACTTATATTACTTAAAGATAACAGTTTATGGTAAATGTAGCTTATTTTTTCCTCTTCAGCTGATAGACCTGGTGAATGATTGTCTCTATCTGCTCTGGTCCATGACCTTCCTTATATTATATATACAGAGTTTAAGAAACTGCGTATCTGTAACCTTAATTCCATATGTGTTCCATTCTTTAAAACCAGGAGAAGGAGTCAAATCTGGGTTATTAACAATCGGTGCATAAAAATAAATCTTCTGTTGATGGAAAATACCTTCTTTACCCTAATCCATGTGCTTAGGATGTTACTTACAATAAAATTGTCCATAATGCCTGATGTTTGTTTAACATTATTTAAGAATGGTATACTTGATAATGAGAAAGTGTTACATCCTGGCAATTCAAAGTCTAACCATATTGATTTAGAGTCTTGTGCCACCCATTCTGATACATTTTTCAATTGTATAGACCAATAATAGTATTAAAAGTTTGGTACTGCTAAACCCCCATTTACCACTGGCAGTTGAAGTTTCTCCAGTTTCATTTTAGGATGTCTATTTTTCCAAATAAAATTAGATATAATCCTATGCAGATCTGTAAAAAAGCTACTTGGGATGTCAATAGGTATCATTTGCAAAGGATATAAACTTCTTGGGAGTATATTCATTTTAATAACGGCTATCTCTCCCAGCCAAGAAATTGGAAGTGGCATTCATCTAAATAAATCCAATTTAACCTGTTTAAGGATAGGAGACATTCATCTTCACCAGATCTTCCAGTTGGTAGGGGATATGAATTCCCAGACATTTAAAGCCATTGTAAGACAAATTAATAAATGGAGATATTATACCGTCTCTACTGCCTCTTAGTGGTAGGGCAGTATATTTACCCACATTGATCTTTTAGCCAGAGAGACTACTAAATTCATTGATTGTTTCTAGCACGGAGGGAATTGATTGTTTAGGATTGCAAAGAAATAGCAGTATATTGTCCGCATATAATGAAATAATATGCTCCATTTTCCCACTGTTAATACCATTAATATGTGGGTGTGTTCTAAGAGCCTCGGCCAGAGGTTCAATGGCAGTGGAAAACAGAAGTGGGGACAGTGGACAACCTTGACGGGTGCCACGCCCCAAGAGTGAACCGGGGTGAAGTGACACCATTAGCCATAACCATTGCTTGTGGAGAGGAGTACAGTCATTTTACCCAACTAATAAATGTATTACCCAGAGAGAAACTTTCCAAAACGTTGAACATATATTTCCATTCGATTCGATCAAACGCTTTCTCAGCATCTAAGGAAACCACCATAGAGTCTAGAAGTTTGTTTTTGGCGTATTGAATGACCCCCAATTAACATCTCACATTAGTGTAGGAATGACGACCTTGCACAAATCCTGTTTGGTCAGGCCCGATGATGGTGGGTGGGATAGGGTCGAGTCTTTTAGCTAAGAGCTTGGCCAATATTTTGTTTTCCACACATTGCAAACTAATTGGTCTATATGAGGAAGGTTCTTCTGGGTTTTTACCTTCTTGCTTTGGTATTAAGGCAATAGCCGCCGTCTGTGTTGATTCAGGTAGTTTTTGATTCAGGAAGGAATATTCTTACATTTTACTTAAGAGTGGAACAAAAATGTCTTTGAATGCTTTATATATTTCTGGGGGAAAGCCGTCTGGGCCAGCTGCTTTCCCAGAGGGGATGCCATCAATAGCTTCCTCTATCTCTGTAATTGTAATTGACTTATTCAAAGCCTGTTGTTGTTGATCATTAATTTGTGGTAGGTTTAAGTGTTCTAAAAAATGGTTTATTTGAGAGTCACTTTTATGTATTTCTGATGTATAAAGTGATTTGTAATAATTCCCCATCTCTAATGTGAAGACAGCTTGATTTGTGTGACTCAAGACAAATTTATAAAAATCTGAAAATAAAACAGAGATGGGAGAGATATGTCATCTAATGTATATTATTCACCAGTCCACGATCAGTCATGTTGTTTGTGCTCAGGATAACGTTACTGACCGTGTCTTCAACTCTGTCGACCTGAAAAAAATAAACAAATGAGAATCACACACAGGCTACTTTGTTTTTATAAGATGTTTACCCTGAATTTTCTTTTTTTCTTTATTTTCTTCTATTGATCTAAAATGCCTGGAGTAGAGTGGCAGCCTTCATACACTAACTATCACTGTAAGTCATGTTGAAACAAACTGTTTTGGTTCACAGACCCAGTTGGCCTCAATCAACTTTCTCATGGATGTGTATGTTGATCTCTGCTGTTCATTTGGGTAAGCTAAAGGCCTCCTGAAATTTTTCTGAGCTGCGGCCATTTAAAAAAAAGCTAAAAGATGATGTAATGGTTAACTTAGTAAAAACAAGTTGAGCATTGAGTTGAACATGTTAAACATGAACTATTACTCAGACAAGTTCAATTTAACACACCGTTTCACAGCTGCTGTCAAGATTACCAACTACATGCTTTCTTTTATCGACAAATGGGTATGTGCTTCAATCATGTGTTCAAAAGACTGTCGCTTTCAAAGTAACAGTCCTGCACACCGTCAACAGTCCGCAAGGATGTGTGGAGCCATGTCCGTGCATGTCCTACGTGTCAGCAATACAAAGGCTCCAACGACAAGCCAGCTGGTCATCTCCAGCAAACTCAGGTCAAAGAACCTGGTGAGATGATAGGAGTGGACTTCATGGGGCCGTTCCCACTCAGCAAGGCCCGGAATTCAGTCCTGATGGTAGTTGTGGACTATTTCAGCAAATGGGTGGAGCTTTTCGCCCTAAAAGATGCTAAGACTCCAAAAGTCTGTCAGATCTTAAATAATGACATCTTCACACGCTGGGGAGTACCAGCGTACCTGGTCTCTGATCAAGAACCACAATTCACAAGCCAGCTAATGTCTAGCAAAAGCTCACTACGCTGTACCATCCCCAGACCAATCTGACAGAGAGGGTCAATAGGACGCTGAATACCTTGATTGCTTTCTTTGACCTTGATTGCAGTCTTCCATCAAGACTGGGACCGGTGGTTGCCTGAATTCCGGATGGCTATCAACACAGCAGTACACGAGACCAGTCGTGACCCCCGCTGTGTTGGCTCTTGGCCGCAAACTCAAAGGTCCGTTGGAACGTCTCGTACACAAGACCCCTGCATCCAACATATCTACATACCACATATTACACTCACTCACAGATGCTGAAGGAGGTTGAAAGACACGTTGGTGTGGCCAAAGCCAGACAAGCCAGGTACTATAACGCACGCTGCAGAGATGTACACTTTGGGGTCGGTGACTTGGTCTGGATTGGGGCACACCCACTGTCTAAAGCCTCAGCCAAATTATCTGCCAAGTTCGCACCCAGATGGTCAGGGCCGAGTAAAAGTTAGGTCCTATAAACTACCGTGTTCGATGGTTGACTGATAAAATGAAGGTGGACAATGTGAATGTGGTTGACATGAAACCCTACTATGGTCCCGATAAGCCTCTGACTTTGTTTTGGGGATTTATTTGTTTGTCATCGGACTGTTTTGCGTTGCTTTACGGAACTTTTGGAAATGATCGGACTCGGGGTTTGAGTGATATTTTGTAAATGTTTAGTTGATTGTGTAAAGGGTGCTGGAAAGGAGGCTCCGACCGTTTGTCGAACCTCAGATTCAAGAGGAGCAATGCGGATTCCGTCCCGGTCGTGGAACAGTGGACCAGCTCTTTACCCTCGCAAGACTACTGGAGGGGTTCTGGGAGTTTGCCCAACCAGTCTACATGTGCTTTGTGGACTTGGAGAAGGCTTTCGACCAGGTCCCTCGGGGTTCTTGTGGGGGGTGCTGCGGGAGTATGGGGTGCCGGACCCGTTACAACGGGCGATCCGGTCTCTGTACGACTGCAATAGGAGCTGTGGGTGTTGGCCTCCACCAGGGCTGCCCTTTGTCACCGGTCCTGTTCGTGACTTTCAAGGACAGGATATCTAGGCGCAGCCTGGGGGCGGAGAACGTCAAGTTCGGGGGTCTCGGGATCGGCTCTCTGCTGTTTGCAGATGATGTGGTCCTGTTAGCCTCCTCGGATCGTGACCTCCAACATTCACTGGGGCGGTTTGCAGCCGAGTGTGAAGTGGTGAGGATGAGAGTTAGCACCTCCAAATCTGAGGTCATGGTGCTCCGGTGGATTGCTCCCTCCAGGTGGGAACAAAGTGCCTACCTCAAGCAAAGGAGTTAAAGTATCTCGGGGTCTTGTTCACGAGTGAGGGTAAGATGGAGCGGGAGATCGACAGGCGGATCGGTGCTCAGCCTTAGAGATAGGGTAAGGAGCTCGGTCATCAGGAGGGAACTTGGAGTCGAGCCGCTACTCCTTCGCGTTGAAAGGAGTCAGCTGAGGTGGTTCGGGCATCTAATTAGGATGCCTCCTGGACGCCTCCCACTGGAGGTTTTCCAGGCACGTCCAACTGGGAAGAGACCCCGGGGAAGACCCAGAACACGCTGGAGGGATTACATCTCCCAGCTGGCCTGGGAACGCCTCGGGATCCCCCAGAATGAGCCTGGAAGATGTTGCCGGTGAGAGGGAAGTCTGGGTCAGCCTGCTTGGCCTGTTGCCACCGCGACCCGACCCCGGATAAGCGAAGGAAAATGGATGGATGGATGGATAGTTTATTGTGCCGGAGTAGAGCGGGAGCCTCATGTTTTTTGTTTTGTGTGCTGCAACTCGTATGCCGTATGAATTTGCTTTATATTAATATATGTTATATTTAACTAACGTGTGGTTTCTTTTGTTTGAGGTGGTCAGTCATTATAGGGAATAATATAGAAGACCCTTCAGCGTGTTTTGGTACCTTCAACTATGTTATGCAGTCAGATGTGGTGTCTGTATACCTACCAATTCAGATCCGCCCGTGCCCTTTAATTTTAGCGTATGTACTTTTCCCTTTTTAGGTTAATATAATTAGGTCAATTGTTACAAGGTGCCTGTGGGCCTCATCCAATGAGACCTCGTTAAATGAGATTTAACGTCTCGTGGGGCTTGGTGTGATTTTAAGCCAAATCAGGCTGTTGAACCTTGTTGTAACCCTTAGTTAAAAAGCAAGATTTAAAATTGCAGCAACTATAAACAAAAGGGATGATCTCCTTTTGGGTTACTGGGCGAGCATCAAACCAACCTCAGTCCATGCTATGTAAATAAACGTTAAATAAATATTGGGCACAGTAACTAATACACAGAGTGTCTAATGTGTCAACCATTATCAGATGGTGAAGGGATGTATTGTGGCATCATAAACAGCTCAGAAAAGAACCATCTAGACACTTTTCTGTCTAAACTGTTATGGGGTAGTGTAGTTGGTGGACCCAAACGCACGCACACACAGCAGTTTTACTCCAGCCAATACTTTATTTAACTGTGCAGGAGGAGTCAAAGAATGAACAAACAAAAAACAAAGACTAACTGTCCAGCAAATTAAAGTCACTCCTCTTTCTCCACCGGAGTCGGGAGGGAAGCTCAACCGAGGCCGGGACAGATAGCCTCCGGAGTCGGGAGGGAAACTCGACCGCACTCAATACAGGAGGAACAGGACGGCGCGACTGTGTGGAGGCCCGAGGTCCAACACAGCAAACAGAAGGCACAGGTGATCCTCCAGGGATCGATGCTGAGCGGCAAAGGAACAGAAAAACAAACAGATAACGATCTTCACTGAATCGTGTTCCGACTTACGTGACCAGACTGGTAACCGGACGGACTGACGACGCGCCGGTGAAAGCCGAGGTATTTAAGCCAGCCAGCGGCGATCACTGGAAGAGCCACAGATGAGCCTAAGGAGAGAGACGTGAAGCGGGCGGAACACGGGGGTGGAAACTGTAGGCTGACACAACAAACAAAACATAAGCACATGGCCCACAATAACAAAACAGACAGGGGGAAAACAGAGGAGCACACACTAGGAGCAGACAGGGATCCTAAGAAAATCCTCCTTTTTCCTCAGACTTCCTGTGTGGATAGCATCCTTGTTCCAAGCTGCCAGACGCCTGAAGAGTGACCGCGCCCGTCGCAAGAAGGCCTACAGGCTTCTGCAGAGGAAACTGGTCTGTGCTCATGTAATACAATGCAAATATATGTTACTGCCATTGTTTTTTTATGTCATGAACAAGTTTTGACAATACTTTTGCACAGTGATGCTCTTAATAAGGTTATTGAGAATTACTTTAATTTATATAGCACTAGTCAAGACCATTTGTGGTGGTTTTGCAATATCCTAATAATAAAAATAAATAATAGCAATATTATGACATGTTATCATATAATGGACATATAATAATAATTATTATTATTATATGACCATTATATTAATATAAGCAATAATTATAATATTCATCATAATAGTTATGATTACTGTCAAGTCAAACGGGTTTTCTTTTATGTAGAGAGAAACAATATAGATAACTGAAAGGAATTTAAACTAATGGTAAATAAAATAATAAATGAAGCCGTTAGTAAAGGGATTGATACTGACTGTGTGAGTGTTCGGAGGCAAAGCAGGGCGGAACCAATCTGCCTGGAGGTATATAACTAGAGACGCAGTAACACACGGGGTCGCAGAAAATACGGTCCGAAAATTGGACAAGGAAGTACCGTCGTATCGTGTGGAGATCTGCGGCCGTCACTGCATGACTGACGAGTCGGAAAGGTCTGGAGAGGCAGCCGGTAAGTGAGCTGACACTGTGCAAATAACTGAGACTTTGAAGCTGATGTGAAGAGAACTGCCGACCAGTTTGCTAGCATAAGCATTATCATTAGCATCACGCCACGGCGATCTTCACAGCTGCATACACAGATAACCCTTTGTTTTGGAATGCTGTTGTTTAATGATTGACTGCCCACAAATGTGTTTTATCTGGTTGCGGTAACTTGTAATAAGAGGTTAAATTATTCACTGATGGTATTGTAAATATACATGATATAGCATTAACTGTATTTATTAATACCAGGGCATTTTTAGATTATAGGATTTGACACTGGTGCTTTATTTAATCAAGCTATCATGAAAGCTTTGCCTGTGTAAATTAATTTGTGTATTTAATATGGGTTCTGTTTCTTTTCTATTTAAAGGTTTTTTACCTGACTGAATGAACTGAATGAGCTGAGCAGTGCTAACAGTGCTAAAAGTGCTAAGCTAAAAGGCTAGAAGTGCTAAGCTAACTGAACTAAGTGGATTACTGAACTAAGTGGCTAACTGAACTGAGTGGCGTGCTGAATTGAACTGAACTGAACTGAACCTACCAAAAATAAAAGGAGGAAAAAGAAAAAGTTGTTTGGTTTCTGAGTGGTATCCAGTTGGGACCCTTCAGGTGGACTCGATCCTTTTCAAGTGGGGAAAATGCAGACGTTAAGGACTTAACTTAACAGTAAAAAATGGATAACTTGACAGTAAAAAACCGCAAGACCGGGGAACTGGAAAGTCTGAATAACCAGGAGAGGAAAAACCAGGAGCTTTCAGCTGGAACAGCAGGAGCAATAAACTGGAATCCTGGGAAAGGAAGACAATCAACTAAAGATACATGAAAACAGAAGAGTATTACCATCTCGCCTGAAATCAACCTGCGGATTGAATTTAACATGGCGGATCAAGCTACTGGCAAATCAGTAGAACAACTCAAGGTGGCGCGAACCACAGCAAAAAGATTGTTTACACGTCTGATCAACAGCATTACCAGGACTCATGAGGACATGTCTGAAGAGGAGGTCAGAGACAGTTTCAATAAGCTTAAAATTGAAGCTGAGAAAGTCATGGGAGTGAATGAAGATGTTGAGATGATGCTGGATTCATTGCTGAACTGGAGGCGGAGCTGGATACAGATACTGTATTGACTGAACAGCAAAATGCTGACCTAGAGAGGACTTTCAATGAGTGTGACATGAAAGTAAAGGAGACCAGAAGTCTGATTCAGCAAGCACTTTGGGTCAACTTTGGGAGAAGTGAATTGTCAACAGCATTACAGGCAGCAGAGAGCGAGTGTGACCGTGCTGCTGCTGTTGGTAACCAGGAGGCATATGAATTCATGCTTAACCACCTGCAAGGACTGGTAAAGACCGCAAAGGAGGTGCACAGTCGGTGGAAACTATGGATCCCCAAAAGTGAGCAAGAGGACTTTCAGGGCCAGTTAAAAGGACTTCAACTCCTCCATCCAAAGTTGGTCTCCAGAAAGGCGGACTACATACAGGCTAGGAGAAAGGAGGATGCTGAAAGATCACTTGGGGCCATGACTTCAAACTACCCCATGCCAGCCACCATCAGACTGAAACCTACTGCCCTTCCAAAGTTCACTGGAAATAAACGTGACTTCCACAGGTGGAAAAAAGACTGGGAAGCACTCCAGAAGCAGGGTGAGCCGACCGGTTCAAGGGAGGTGAAAAAGTTTCAACTATTGGACAGTCTGGATGGCAAAGTCACGAGAGACCTTCACCTTACCACCTATATCACTGCAGGTGATATTTTCCGAGTCCTAGAGAACCGCTACGGCAATCAAATTGCTATTGCCATTGAAATAGTGGAGGAGTTGCAGAGAATGCCAGCTGTCAGAAGTCATCAGCCACGGAAAATAGTGGAATTAATCCAAGCTGTGGAGAAGGCGCTTCAAGATTTGAACGATCTTGGAGACACAGGCGCAATCAGAAAACCTCTGGTAACAAAGTCAATTGAAAGCAAACTTCCAGAAACTCTGAAGAAGGAGTGGCTAGTCTATGTCACTGACAGGACAAATGCAGTGGCACCAGAGAATCGATTTGACAATCTCCTGACATTCCTCAAAGGGCAAGAAAGCATATATGAGCAGCTCGAGCAACTGAAGGATGAGAAGCCAAGTAGAAAAGAGACCAGTTGGGAGCCAAGACATGCAAGAACCAAGTCTACCAAATCAGACGATGACCATTTAGGGTGTGTAGTCTGTGGTGATGGAAAGCATAAGAAGAAGCTCTACTTTTGCAGACAATTTCGCGCACTGAAGCTGGGCGAGAAAAAGGCTGCAGTAAGAAAGTTGGGAGCATGCAGAATGTATCTTGAGGTTCATGATGACTCTTCATACTGCAAAACTGACTTTCTGTGTAAAAACCAAGGCTGCAAAGATGGGCATGCTCCTGGGCATTACTACTACCTGTGCCCCAATGCTGAGGTGAAAAGAAACAGCATGAGTCAGAAAAGTCACAGATATGGCCCAGAGGGGGAGAAAGCCAGGAGGAAATATACAGATAATCAAGAGGAGTTCTTCAACAAACTTTGACCAGAATTAGCAAAACAATGTCGGGACGTTTTTTTCCAACACTGCTTCAAGAGCCTTCAGCACTGTACAAGATCAACCAAGCCTTCTGGTGGACTGGAAGAGCTACCAGTAATTATGATGCTTCTCGAGGTCACAGCTAATGCTGGACAAAAAATCGGAACATCAATTGATTTGGCTTCAGACACAAATTATATAACCCACGAGGCTGCAAGCAGACTGAACCTCAGGAGCGAAGAAATGACTCTCGTCGTCCATGGAGTTGGAGGGATGAAGGTTCGTGTGGAGACAAGACGATATCTTCTGAAGGTCAGAGTAAAGATTCCCCAGGGCACTCTTAAACCCCATCAATTGGTTTGCTATGGACTGGACAGCATTGCAAATATCCACAAAAATGTGACACCGGAGCAGCTGCACAAATTCTTCCCAGACTTACCACTTGATGAACTTGTGAGACCCAAAGCAATAAATTTGCTCATAAGTCATAGAGAAGGTCAACTAGCACCACAAAGAACCAAAGCTGTTGGAAATCTCGTACTGTGGGACGGACCACTTGGAAAGACGGTCGGCGGAACGCATCCAGACCTCTTTGAGGAACTCACTGTGTCAGCCCACATGTCCAAGACACACTTTGCAAGGTCAATGAGAGCAGCGGCTGTAAAGTACGAGGAGCTCACTAGCAGGACACCAGTAAGACTTCTACCAGGCAGACAGGTTGCCACCAAGCTTCAGGAGTCAAGTACTTCAACCACCAATAAGGACTTCCTTGAGTGGTGGAAATGGGACAGTATTG
This sequence comes from Anarrhichthys ocellatus, assembly GCF_004355925.1. NCBI lineage: Eukaryota > Metazoa > Chordata > Actinopteri > Perciformes > Anarhichadidae > Anarrhichthys > Anarrhichthys ocellatus. The sequence goes on from NW_022280131.1 coordinate 677,019, forward strand.
GTGCAGCATGTGAGCCAAAATGTGGGGGTTGTCGCTGTGGAAAATGCCAGCCAGGTGGCAAAGAAATGACTCTTGCTGAGGAGAGGGAACTCGAAATAGTAAAGGAAGGCCTCACCTATGTCACAGGTGATAACCACAGCGAGGAACCACATTGGCACTCCCGATATCCTTGGTTAGAGGATCCAGCCTCTCTGCCGAACAATAAAAGAACAGTCGAGGCTATGTTTCTCAGGACGGAAAGACAGCTAGCCAAGGAACCAGAGTGGAGGGTTGCCTATGCCGCTCAAGTGCATGACATGGTTGACCGAAGAGCTGCAATCAAACTGTCCAAGGACGCAATAGACAGCTGGAATGGGCCAATGTGGTATGTGAGTCACCTTATAGCTCCTAACCCACACTCTGTCACAACCCCAGTAAGACTTGTGTGGAACAGCAGTCAGAAGTTCAGAGGTGTGAGCTTGAATGACCTGCTAATGAAAGGTCCAGATGTCCTCAACCAGATTTGTGCTGTCCTTCTCAGATTCAGGTGTGGAGTACATGCTGCCCTGGGTGACATAAAAAAGATGTACAACTCTGTTTGGTTGGAGGACCAGGAAGTACACCTTCATAGATTCCTCTGGCGAGACTCGGAGGATGAAGAGCTGGAAGAATATGCAATCACGAGAGTAAACATCGGAGACAAACCGGCAGGGTGCAGCACAGCTAGCAATGCGCGAGACTGCTAACCTCACTCCTTTCACCCACCTCAACGAGGAGCGTCAGGTGCTACAAGAAGACAGCTACGTTGATAACATTCTCACATCCCACAATGATCTGGACCAGCTAAAAACCATCACAGCAAATGTAAAGCAGATCTTGAAAGCTGGATGTTTTGAGCTCAAGCCGTGGGTCTTTTCTGGGCAAGGTGGGAGGATGGGTTGGAAGGACAAGTTGGAGAGGACCAAGGCGAAGACCATGGTCCTGCCAAACCAAATGAGCGATGATGACAATAAGGCGCTCGGCCTGGGCTACATGGTCGAAGAGGACAAGCTCCATGTCATGATCGCAATCAATTTCTCGAAGAGAAAGAAAAAGATGAGAATTGGCCAGGACCTTCATCAAGGACAAGTCAGAGATCAGATACCAAATCCCCTGACGCGAAGAGAACTGCTCAGCCAAGTTTCAGGGCTCTTTGACCCAGTCGGCCTGGTAACTCCTGCTAAGCAAAAGGGAGCTATTCTGGTGCGAAGGGCGTTCCAAGAGGCAAAGAGCGAAAGATGTCCAGTCAAAGACACATGGGACACAGCACTCTCAGACGACCTCAGGGAGGATGCAATTAAGCTATTCGAAGGGTACATCCAACTTGGCAAAGTCATGTTCACCAGAGCACTAACGCCTCCATGCTACATTGAGAAACCTTGGGCAATCACGTTCTCCGATGGAAGCGAGCATACCTATGGAGCAGTGATGTACCTAAGGTGGAATTCAGACCAGGGCCCAGTCGTTAGGCTGGTGGAGTCTAAAGCAAAATTAACTCCCTTGGACTGCAAAGGTGATGCTGTCAAGGCAGGGTTTGTGGAGCTGTGTTTGCCTCACGGTTAAGAAGGTACTTTGAGCTACACAGCCGAATCCAAGTTGAGCGGTGGTACCATTTGATCGACAGCCAAACAGTCCTTGGTGCAGTACAGCGAGAAAGCTATGGCTATCAAACATTCTTTGCAAATCGGATTGGAGAAATTCAAAACGGCACAAGGATCCAAGACTGGTGGTGGATCCCTGGTCCGCAAAATATTGCTGATATAATCACCAGAGGAGCCAACCCTCAAGACCTGGATGAGGACTCAGAGTGGCAAAATGGACCAAAGTTTGCCAGTGAATGAGTGGCCAATCAAATCGGCTAAGGAACTAGCAACCGCTGCCAGAGAAAGCATTAACAAGTTGCAAAAGAAAGCATTTGTTGCTGCACTAACGAGAGCCGAGGCAAAGGAAGCGGAACAAAATCAGAACCAGGCACAAACTGAACAAAGGAGACCACCTGCAGGGTCAGCCATCTGATGCCTTGTCGATGTCAAGAGGTTCAGCAGTTTAACCCGACTTGTCAAAGCGATTGCATGGATCTGGAGAGCAGCAAAAAAGTTCATTGGACAAAAGAAAGCCCTGAAGAGTTCAAAGTGGGAGGCAGTTTCTTTAGCAGGAGTTGTCTCAATAAGAGAACGAGAAGATGCCCAGAGAGACATCTTTCTTGCAGCACAAGAGGGCACAACCTTCCCAAGCACCACAACAAACAGACTGGTAGTCTATAAAGAGAGACTCTGGGCTATTGGTTTGTGGTGGCAGAGTGCAAATCTTTAAAGAAGATCAAGTTGGGGTCCCTATCTTACCCTATGACGCATGGGTGTCCACACTGCTAGCTCGGGAGGCCCACAGTGAAAGTCATGACGGAGTGGCCGGAACCCTGCTCAAGATGAGAAGGAGAGCATGGGTCATACGGGGAAGGAGGATGGCCCAAAAAATTGTTGATGGGTGCATGATCTGCAGGAAGGTAAAAGCAAGGAAATGTCAACAAGTAATGGGTGATTTGCCGCCAGAACGAACAGAACCTGCTGCACCGTTTGAGTTCACAACAGTAGACCTTTTCGGACCATACCACGTAAGAGATGACGTAAAGAAAAGAGTGAGACTAAAAGTCTGGGGGGTGGTCTTTTGCTGCATAGCCAGTAGAGCCATCCACACAGAGTTAGTAAATACTCTATCGACCGAAGGGTTCCTGATGTCCTACCAAAGGTTCACGGCACTCAGGGGGCACCCAAGAAAGATCTGGTCAGATCCAGGCACCAATTTCATTGGAGCAAAACCAGTCTTGGAGGAGCTTTACAGATACCTGGACGGCCTAAACAATGCAGCTCTTGAGGAGACAGCGGCAAAGAACGGGACAGAGTGGATGTGGAAAATCCACCCAGCCGATTCTCCACACAGGAATGGTGCTGCGGAAGCTGCTGTACGAATTGTAAAGAAAGCACTTCAGAGTCTTGGAAAGGAGTCTGAGCTCAGTTAGAGCGAGTTCCAAACAACTCTTCACATAGCAGCCAATCTGGCAAATGAGCGCCCAATCGACGCCAGGATACAGAGCCGGGAAGACTGTATTCAATATATCACACCCAACACGCTCCTTCTTGGCCGGGCATCTCAAAGTGGTGATTTCAAAACTTTTGACTTCTCTAGCTACCCCTACAAAAGACTCAGAGCAATGCAGTCAGAGGTGACCAGGTTCTGGAAGCATTGGAGCCAGCTCGCTGGTCCCAACCTATTTGTAAGAGACAAGTGGCACACTGCAGAGAGAAATGTTGCTGTTGGGGACATTGTCTGGCTAAGTGACCAAGATGCACTGAGGGGGCAATTCAAGCTTGGCAGGGTCATCAGTACAAATCCTGACACTAAAGGCATCGTCGGGGACGTCTACGTCAGAATCATTCCAAGCTACCATGTTCCTGTGACGAAAGCTCCAAAGGCCAGAGCAAATCATCCAACGTTGGACAAACAGGAAGGAAAGGCCCAAGCTACCATCCTTCACAGAGACGTAAGGCGGTTGATTGTCTTACTACCTGCTGAGGAACAGATGGAGAGTCAAGTCAGGACAGCATCTCAAGATGATCAAGAGCACCAAACGGGGACCACAAAGTTTGCCTTTTTAAGCTGGCAATCTGCCCAGTGGTTCCATGGGAAGATCGAGTGGGAGGTGTCAAGTCAAACGGGTTTTCTTTTATGTAGAGAGAAACAATATAGATAACTGAAAGGAATTTAAACTAATGGTAAATAAAATAATAAATGAAGCCGTTAGTAAAGGGATTGATACTGACTGTGTGAGTGTTCGGAGGGAAAGCAGGGCGGAACCAATCTGCCTGGAGGTATATAACTAGAGACGCAGTAACACACGGGGTCGCAGAAAATACGGTCCGAAAATTGGACAAGGAAGTACCGTCGAGATCGTATCGTGTGGAGATCTGCGGCCGTCACTGCATGACTGACGAGTCGGAAAGGTCTGGAGAGGCAGCCGGTAAGTGAGCTGACTCTGTGCAAATAACTGAGACTTTGAAGCTGATGTGAAGAGAACTGCCGACCAGTTTGCTAGCATTAGCATTAGCATCACGCCACGGCGATCTTCACAGCTGCATACACAGATAACCCTTTGTTTTGGAATGCTGTTGTTTAATGATGACTGCCCACAAATGTGTTTTTATCTGGTTGCGGTAACTTGTAATAAGAGGTTAAATTATTCACTGATGGTATTGTAAATATACATGATATAGCATTAACTGTATTTATTAATATCAGGGCATTTTTAGATTATAGGATTTGACACTGGTGCTTTATTTAATCAAGCTATCATGAAAGCTTTGCCTGTGTAAATTAATTTGTGTATTTAATATGGGTTCTGTTTCTTTTCTGTTTAAAGGTTTTTTACCTGACTGAATGAACTGAATGAGCTGAGCAGTGCTAACAGTGCTAAAAGTGCTAAGCTAAAATGCTAGAAGTGCTAAGCTAACTGAACTAAGTGGCGTACTGAACTAAGTGGCTAACTGAACTGAGTGGCGTGCTGAACTGAGCTGTACTGAACTGAACTGAACCTACCAAAAATAAAAGGAGGAAAAAGAAAAAGTTGTTTGGTTTCTGAGTGGAATCCAGTTGGGACCCTTCAGGTGGACTCGATCCTTTTCAAGTGGGGAAAATGCAGACGTTAAGGACTTAACTTAACAGTAAAAAATGGATAACTTGACAATTACATTGAGATAGCTATTAGGTGCGAGGCCAGACCGGGGCAGCACAAAGGCCAGCGAGAGGCCCAGCCCCAGGGCAGCACAACCAGATGCCCCGGCAGGAGAAGGGTCGGGCGACCCGACTTCTCACTTGATTTATTGCTCCACCCTCTTGTGTCACTTTTCGTTGCAAAAAACAAGATGGCGACTGACAAATAAACTTTAAAAACAGCAGTCCACAAACCAATGGGTGACGTTATGGTGACTGCGTCCACTTCTTCTATACAGTCTATGACACTTAGTTACTTTTTACCCCCGTGTATCAAACAGATAATCCCCAGCTTTGACAAACATTTTACAGCATAACTATGGCAAAAGTTTCTCTGTGAAATATGGACACAGTACAGTCCTCGCAGTAGCTTAACATAACACATAACATAACACATAACATAAGGCGACTGCTTGGTTGCTGGTTTTAGGGGGTGCTCATTCATTCCCCCACTGTAGACTTGCTTACAGCAATAACAGTCTATATTTGTATGAGGAGACAGAGTGGGATTTTGCAAGACACAAGATTGATAGTTGGTCACTAATCAGTCCAAGTCTTGGTGGCAGGATTACTTTCGATCATTCTTATCAACATTCCCCACTACCAATTGGTGGAGGTGGTTCAGCAACTAATCCATGCCTCCTGGACACCTTCATGTAGATGTACAGTATTGTGGGAAGGGCAAACCCAGAACACTCTGGATTATATATCCCATCTGGAGGACGTGGCTGGAAAAGTCTGGAGTACCTTGCTTTACCTGGACCTGGACCTGGATAACAGAAAGTAGATGGAAAAAATCAATGCCTTGATAAATGGCTAATGAAGACTGAATCCTCAAGGATTAGTCTAGCGTATGTACAGCCTCCAGCAATCATGAAATATTATCTCTGCTCTTCCTCTTTTTTTCATTATTCCTCCTCTCGCTTTTATTCCAGATGTTTCACAGGGTCGGTGTGAAGGAGGGGGATCTGTTCCAGCCCACTTATGTTTACCCTGAGGAGGTGAAAATGTTGATGCGTTCAGTCTTCCCACAGGACATCTGTGACTACCCCGACCCCTGCCATGATCAGGCGAGTATGAGCACCTTTCACAACTCATTTAGTCTCATGAAATGAGCTATGCAATAAACATATTCAGCCTGTGAACCAAATGGTTATCATGTAATGATGTGTAGCTGTGCTTGTGTTGTTTCAGGTGGTGTACCTCACTTTAGAGGATCTGCACAAAGTTGACATCAACTGAAGTGTGTGTTTCTTCATTTGTCTCATCTATGCTAATGAACAACTTACAGTTATAGATCAGCGCCAGTTTTATAATGTGGGAAGATTATTTCTAGATAGTGTTGGGTTTATTGTAAGCATGTTTTAAGATGTTTGACTGACTTGTTGCAGTGTCACTCAACATGAACAAACTGATCAAATCCGTCATCGGCTGTTCTTTATGATACAGTATGCACTGATTGTTATGTTTTATCTGCTGTCTTTGTTAATCAGCTGGGAGCTCACTGTAATTGGACAGAAATCCTTTGAATAAAAATTCTGTATATCAACTCATTCAAATGGGCTCTCCAGTACTTGACACATTTCAACTGTCTACTTCACATACTGATGCACTAAAGCAACATACTGCAGTATCTGACACCAGTTTGTTTTAATGCTAAGTAGAATTCATGATAGTTAATCCTTTATTAATATTCTATTAATAGTAATGGAAGTGAATTTTCCCTTCCGCAGTTAGTTTTGGCAATACTCAGTTTTATGAGCCTCTACCTAATAGTTGACAACCAATCTGCAGAAATGTGTCTCCATTAAAGTGAATCAAAAGACATTTTTCATTACACATCTTCTCATAAGAATAAGAGCAACATGTTTAAAACCAAGAATCAGCTTTATTGGCCATGTATGCGTGCGTGTGTTGTGGCATCACCAGGGGCCAGGTGGTAGATGGGTGGCTGATCAGCAGCCACATCACAAGATGGCCACCGAGGCACAAACTACAGCTCCCAGAAGGCCTCGCTACTCACCCAGGTGTGGGTATTTAAGTCACCTGATTAAGACAGGACAGGAGAGCTGCAGGAAGAGAGGGGCGGGAGAGCACATGGTTGGAAGGAGAGCCAAGAACTAGCATGGACTGGAGAACGGCGTAAAGAAAAGGACAGAGTCATACTGAGGAGGATTGAAGGGAAGAAGACCCGGTGGCCGGTGAAACCGAGGACACCCTAAGTTGAGTTTTTGTTATACTGTTCCGTGGAACAAAGCTTTATCTCCTCTTGGACGCTTTTTGTTTATTTTGGACTTTTTTGAGTTCGATAAAGAGAAATACCTGAGTTGCCTGTAACAGCAGAATAAAATGTCACCTTTTTCTGTGAATCTTGATGTTTTTGTGAATTACCTTGCACCACCCCACCCTAGCCTGCCATATTGACCTTTCATGACATTACAGTGTGTACGTTGCTCTCAATGTACTCACACAGAATATACAAATGAACAAAAAATATATAAAAACAAGGACAACAAATTAGAACAGAGGTAAGCATAAACATTCAAATAATATGTAAATATGAAATCTAATTTTTAGAAATCGATGAATAAAATTACATTTTATGTCATATGAAAATGTAAAAATGTTGCAGCGATGTGCAGGGTAGTATTTGTACCAGTGCTGGTATGTATTCTAACATGATGCACTGCATTTGTATCAACACACATTGTGGTGATAAAGTGATTGTTGTCAACAATTTTTTTCTTTTGCTTAAAGTTAAGTTTGATATTTATTATCAGGAGTGTCGTATATACGTAGACACCATTTCAACAAATGGAATAACATCTAATGTATCATATTAACAGCAGGTTATAATCAGAAAACATTGTATTTTGTGGTTGTTAAAGCTACTTTTACCATTAAAATACGTTCTAGCTGATTGGTTGAGCAAGCAAGCCCTCTAGAGTAAAAACTAAATCTGCTTGCCTTTCCCAAGAATAAAAATATTGTACATGTTACTGCACTATTTGTTTATAGACTTTCGGAGCCTACCATAGCATATGTTCATATATGTCATTGTTTGTTGTTTTGGTAATTGTAAGGTTCTTTTTTTATGGTACCACTAAGTGTTTTATACACAAAAATCAGCAAGACCTCTGCTATTCAGTGGTTTCCCAAAGTTAGCTGTACTATACTGTAATATTGAAGAAATAAGGTGGGAAGAAATTGTTTGTATGAATTCATAATTTTAATTAGTAAACAGACAAAGGTAACTTAAAGAATCCTGGCAAACAGTGGCAAATTAATTATACTTTGTGCACAGACCTGCACCTTAATTATCCATCATTTTGATGAAAGCAATACAAATATGAATTCAGGTAACAAGACTACCCTGTGCAGTAATATTCTTAATTCACATTGCTCATTGTGTCACCCTGAATGCATCGGTGGTTCAATCCTCGGCTCCACTAGTCCATGTCACTGTGGTCAAGCCAGCCTCCACTTCGAAAAACACAGTCAAGCCAGCCCGCACGTTGTTTTGCGGTACGCGTATGTACTAGGCATTACGGTAGTAGCGTGTAAGATCTGACTTCAAAATATGAGCAGTTCCGGTTAACGTGAGAGGACATGTCACATTTATTCAATGAGTCTCTAAATCATATACATTTATTAATACATTAAAAACAATCAAATACATCAATGAAACTAAATGAATGAATAAGTATTCATTCAGGGAAAAAATGTAATTCCAATTGTGTAAAATTCAAATATATTAATAAAGAATACATTTACACAGACCAGTATGACTTCAAAATGACAGTACACTACATCCAATTCAGAAACTTCAAGGTTACACTAAGTGACTAATTTCACTTGGGATTAGATTTAAAAGAAATGGTCCATAGTTACATAATAATTTCACTTCAGATTAATAACACACAACCTCGGAGTGTCAGTCAGGGATAACCAGGACATTCTGATGTAGGATTTCAAAATTAAAGCCTGTCAAAATGTCATTCTTGAGCCAACTCCTTTTGAAATTCTGATTAGATTTTAAAAGAAATGGTCTATAGTTACATAATAGTTTCACTTCAGGTTAATAGCAGACCACCTCAAGGTGTCACTCAGAGAGAACCAGGACATTCTAATGTAGCATTTCAAAATTAAAGCACGTTAAAATGTCATTCATGAGCCAATTTCTGTTGAATTTCAGATTCAATTTCAAAGGAAATTGTCCATAATTACAAATGTACTTCACTACAGATTAATAGCAGATCATATCAAGGTGTCAATAACAGATTCATTATTTTCATATCTGGCTTCATTCTGTTTGTTATATTTTAACAATATTCTTTTGTATTACAATGACACGATCAAGAGTATGTCAATGTGATGATTTACATTTTGGTTTATACACCTGCAGTAACTCCTAAGCAGTGGTAATGCTACAAGTCCCTATGAGTGAAACAAATATAAATGTAGTATAACAGCTAAAACAAGAAAGACATTAAAAAGCAGTTACAAAACAGCAATTCGATTTTCTTTTAGGCACATTTTGAAAAATTTTATCGAGGAAATTGTTTTTGTTAGGTAGGAAAGGTCTTTCCATAATTTGATTCCCCTAAATATTACTGAAAATTGACCTCTGCTAGTAAGTAATTTAGGAGGATGAAGATGTGAAGATTGACGAAGAGTGAACCTGTGAATTGACTTTAAAGTAGGTCTTGAAATGTTCAGGAATATTCCCTTCACCTGAAAGTATCTTATAAATAAAAACACCAATTTGAGAAATATTGATGTCATGAATAGTAAGAATTTGCAGTCTCTGAAATAGAAGAGCAGATGAGATGTCTGACTGTGATCGGGTTGCAATCCTAACAAAATGTTTCTGGAGGACAAAATCTTTTTGTAAAGTAGTAGGAAAAGTACTTTCCCAAACTACATTATGAAAGATAGGGATACTGTAATAAAGAATAAGGAGACAAGATGTCCAACCCTCCTTATTATTCCAGTAGATTTTTTTTATTTTTCTACTAACAGTCCAATTTAAACTCTCATCAATAATACCTAGGAATTTTGTAGATGACACTTGAGGTATCTCAACAGATTCAATTTAAAATTTAGATAAATCCTTAGAGTACGATCTTTTGCCACTGAAGATAATACAATTTGATTTCATATTCAAAGACAGTTTATTTAATCTGAACCATGTAGCATATATGCAATTAATCCAGCATTAGCTTCCTTAATCAGTGAATTTAAATTTGAATGAGAGGGTTGTGTCATCTGCAAACATTATCGGAAAAAGGCTTTTTGACACATTAAACAATTAGACAGGCTTATATAAATAAGGCTTATATAAATAAGGAATGCAATTTGTCCAGGAATGGACCCCTGAACCCTACATATTAGTCTGGCTTTGTTGGAATAACAACCCTTAACACAAACAAATTGTTTAACCATTTGTATGCAATGTCATTGAGTCCATATTTATGCAGCTTTTCAAATAAAGTATTATGGTTTACTGTATCGAAGGCTTTGGAAAGATATATGAAAATACTGCAAGTAATTCATTATTATCACGTGCAGAGATAACTTTATCAACAAGGAAAAGTAAAGCCATATAATTTGAATGATTTTTACGGAAACTATAGTGTTTGTAAAGAATTGAATTAGACTCTACATGAAACATAATCCTTTCGTGTACAATTTGTTCTAGTATTTTTTTGAAACAAGGCAATATAGATATGGGTTTATAGTTGTTAAAACAACATGGGTTTTCTGCTTTAAACAAAGGAATAACTTTGGTAACACTGGTAGCCCCTGCTATCAGTGTATGAATGGGTGTGAATGGGTGAATGATGACAAAAGCGCTGTACAAGTAGAGCTGTAAGTGTGTGAACGTGTTAAAAGGTTCGGCCAACAGGTGGCGCTGTTAAGCAACCAGTAAACTGAATGGCAGCACAAGCAGTCCGGCTTGGACTTTACGTTTTCCAGATTCAAGTTGCAGGTCAGTTAAATATCCGACGAGCGCGTGACGTCGCATCATCGCATGTGTGTGAAAGAAAGGTTGACAGTATGGGAAACGTTCTGCGCAGGACTAGAAAAGAGCTCTGAGACAAGGCCGACATACATCTAGGTGATCTGTGAACTTCTCCTGAGCCGCATACAGCCTCACACCGGCGGGGAACAACCATGGAAAACGGAGGTAGTGACAGAGACTCGGCCGCAGAGAGCAGCGGGTCTGCCCGGAGAAAGGAGTCCAGCAGCGGAGACTTCTCTCTGGATCTCAGCTGTCTACCGGAGAGATACCGGACCGCCAAGTTCAGCCTGGCGGCGCACCTCCTCTGCTGGGCTCTGCTCAGGTGGTTCCAGGTGAAAATATTTACTAGTTTTAAGTAGGCTGAACTGGGCTCGAGACGAGGTGAAGACAAACTGATCTTATTTTATATTTCATCTTTATTTTATATTTCATTTATTTTATATCTTACTTTATTTTATATCTCTCTGTACATTTTAATATGTTTCTACTTGCACTGGTTGTTGTTGGTTGTTAAATGTTTGCACCTCCCGTCACGCCAAATTCCTTGTATGTTCAACATACCATGGCAATAAGCGGTTCTGATTCTGATTCTGATCCTGATCTGGAAGAGTCTTTTTTGATGAGATGAATCAGACTCATATGTATTCATTATTATAGATCATACGCAGTGATCATTTGTTGTAAATTGTAACAAGAAGGGAGCTGTTGTAGTCTGCTTCTAGTCCTGGCTGATGAATGGTACAGATTAATTACAACCAAAATGCCCAGTGCTAATGCTGAAGTAGGAGTAGACATTCAGCTATTTGGGAAAAACACATAAATAAATGATCATTTAGACTGTATGGAATCAATAAATTCTCACAATTCGTTTAGTGTCACAAGCACTTTGTATCATTTGATAACAGTCATCAAATGATTCCATGACTACATTCACCATGACTTACTGCTGGCTCACTATCCACATTCCAGTTGTTGAAGAAGTTATGAGTTATATGAACCTCGACTGATTATTTTGGATCAGCAAACATACTGTATAATTGCCATGCGCTATTTTGTGCAGTCAGAACTCAAAAACATGCATCAACACTGAATGAATGTGGATCATCCAGGATTAGAAATATGAAAAGATTAGCCGCTATAAATTGTTTTTCAGATGTTGGGAATACTTGACAGTATGAAACAGCATGTTGTGGTTTTAGAAGGAACGATTATAGTTGTACATGAGAACGTTGTTTCTGACTGTTGGTGTTTTCAGTGGAGAAACCTGTTTGGAACAGATGAGCTGTAGAGGTCAGATCAGACCAATAATGTGACTAGATGAGTGGGGTGAACACATGGCCCATACATAAAAAACACAAAATAATTCTATTCATCCTTTCTGCTACAATCAACCTCATCACTGGTGCAGCAGGTTGTTTAGAGACGTGATGTCATACAGCTGCCTCTGGAGGGTCCGGAGCTGGGTAGTCATTTTTGTAGCCAAAACAATATCTCAAAGTAAGTAGGGTTGCAAAGGGTCAATGCATTTTCCAAGAGAAGTGAAGCTTGGGAATTTTTAAATTTTAAAACAAATGAGCAAAAATGTATGCACAAGTCGACAGGTAGGTGGGAGACGACCATATGTCAACAACATAGAACAAAAAGACTCCAGCACACTGTCATCTTCAATAGCTCTCAGAGATATTTCATTAGAACAATGTTTTCAGCCCACAGACCATCATCGGGTTTTTTACTCAGTCAATCAGTCTACATGTATCACCACATCATGGCACCATATGCCTGACAAGCATGACAAAATATATAAACTCATATATTCTTCCAGAAATTGTATGTTAAATATAGCTCAAATGCCCATAGTGCTAGTAAACAAAGTTGCCATACCAACATGTTACTCACATTTGGTTGGAGCTTGACTAAAATGTTTTCTAGAGAACCTTTTTCCTCACTGGAATCAATTTCAAATTTCAATTGTTTGACTGAGTGATGTCAGGTTGTAGTGTGCCTGAATGGTCCATGTCTATTTAAGGTATTTCCTCCTTTTGTCTTGTTCAATTACCTGAAGAAGGACTGTGTATCATAACATTGGTAATATTAACCATGTCTGACTGCCAGTGAAGAGGAAAGTGTGTGGAAGTCTTTTTTTCCAAATGTCAATATACAATCTTACCTTTTAATAGTGAACTTATTTTTGGGGGAATATACATAAAATCAATACTATAGGTCTTGCATGTTTTTGTTAAAAGTATGCCCATTTAATTGAATTGTAACGATGCACTGCATTCGTAGTGCACACTCCATCACGTGTACGGATCATTTAGCAGCATCACATTACACAGGACTTCAGTAAAATGACAACCCTCAATAAAATGTTAAATGAGTCATCTCAAGTGCATTGTTGATTTTCTTTCATTACAATTACAAGAGTTTACATTTATTTCTGATCATGATGTGGTAAAAGGTCTGCTTCTATCTGCATATGACAAGGCAAATAACCCCTATTTCCTTTTCATCCTTGATATTTCCCATAAATTCCTGTTAATTCCTATGGAAAGTTTCAACCTTGAATATTCCCTAAAGAAGTAGACAAATCTGAAGCACGGGACTTAGTAATATTCACAACTATGATGTAATGACTAATATGTAGGGTAATAATAAAAGCAGTACCAGATGCCATGGCAGCTGGGTGGAAGAGATGATTATAGAAACCAGTGTAAACTGGTGGAGGAAGGTGTAGAGCAGGCTCCCAACCTTTTTGTTTTGTGACCCGTACAAAATGAATTCCATTTTGCAGATGTGCATTCATAAATTAGGTCTGATATATGCTAATGAAAAATAGTTGCTTGTATTTGTAATTTTAGGGGATGCAGTATTATATGGGGTCAGATCAGTCTCAATAATTGCAAATGCACACAGAAAGACTCACAAATGCAAACAGAAAAATTCACAAATGCGCACAGAACAATTCACAAATATATTACATTTACAAATGCACACAGAAGGATTTACAAATAAATTTGACTCACAAATGCACGCAGAACGATTCACAAATACATTCCAATGCACACATGAATAAATTACGATTTATAGAAATGTAAAAATAATCACAAATATATTTCTGCATTTGTATGTATTTCTGTGTGGATTTTTTATATTTGTTTGTGGATTTGTATGTATTTGTTTGTGGATCGCACTGCATTTGTTTGTGGATTGCTACACATTTATTTGTGGGTTTTTTGAGACTCTCCTGACGTGGCTGGATTCGCAAATGCGTTTTTTCAACATTCTAATTGTCAACCAATCACATGAGCGCAGCTCCCCCGTCCCCTCCCCACGAGGTCTTAAATCTCTTCCCCACGCCCATTGTGTGGGACAGCTTACATTCTGAACCCGACCTTCTGATAATCATTATTTACATTTGTTTCATGAGTCCAACACCATTGGGAGCTATTTCATTAGTTTTTTTGATTTCTTAATTGTTATTAAATGTTATTTTTGTATTTATTTTACAGACACTAAGCACCAGACCAGGCACGGGTTAAGTGAAAGGCAGGATTAATGCAGGTGTCAATCAATCAATCAATCAAGCCTATTTGTCACATGTTATCATTAGGGATGGGTATCGTTTGGGTTTTTCCGATACCGGTGCTAAAACGATACTTTTAAAATGATACCGGTGCCTAAACGGTGCCTGAACCGATACTTATTTCTTCAAATTGAACAATATATTAACTGTTTAAAGTATACTATAAATATAAATAAATACAAAACACTTGGCTTCAAACTACAGCTTCAAACTTTGAAACTTCAAACTATGAACAATAAATTAACTGTTAACAACAGTTTACAGTATACTTAAATACATATAAATAAATACAAAACACACACACACACACACTCTGTACACACACTACAGCTTCAAACCTCAGCAATTCTTTTGCAGAAATATCATCATATTTGCATTCTCTGGCAAAATACGACACCTCTCCTGCTTATTTTATTTTATTTTATTTTACCAGTTGGTGGCGGTAATGCGCCAATTCATCATTTGCCAACCACCACTACACCTCAAAGAAGAAGATGAAGCTTTCGAGTGCCTGTGTATGTTGTGTTTATGACAGATCTCGGTCTCGTTTTTTTGTTTTTTTAATAAATCATGGCCGAAGCTTCGCCAGAATGATGGAGGGGTTTGTTTCTAAGCGCGCACGGCTCGTCCGGTTGTAATAATACTATGAGTGAGGAGCGGAGGACCGAGGCTGCCAGGACGGAGTCATCAGAGTAGTGTAAAAAAAGTATTTCAATCGGCTCAGGCACCGAAAGGAAGCACCGAAATGTGCGTTGCATTTCGGTCCGGTAGATACCGGTCGTATAGGAACCGGTGCTATAGTGGCACCGGGTTTCGGTACCCAACCCTAGTTATCATATATGGTACAAGTCCAGTAAAATGCAGTCCCACCAGTTTCTTCACTTTGTGCATTAAAACTAGTTGGGTTGGGGGGATTTTAGTGGCCTGAGGCTAGAAGCTCTTCTGGAGCCTCTCAGTGCTGGTCTATCTGGTACCTTCATCACAACCTCAACATGGAGAGAAGGCCGTTATACAGTTGGTATCGAGCCCGATACTCTTCTAATGTGATACTTTGTTCATGTATTCATACTGGTACTCACAGCACTGCACCGATACAACTGCACCTGATACCACTACCACAATGTGACGTTAAGCTCTCGTCAGTTGAGCCTGATGAGCTGGCCAGCTGTAACGATAACCAAACACAAACTGGTTAAATCCATCAGAACTGACAGTCCTCAATCCACTTGCCCCAAAAAGTTACATCAATTTGTTTAGCTGTGAGGTTGTCAGCTGTGTTTGCCTGGTACGCTCTGTCAGGGTTTCCTCCATATTTCAAGCATGATGCAATGTTAGCGAGTGTCAGAGGTAGAGAGAGCTTGATGGTGAGTATGAAGTCAGCAACGTTATAGCTGTTATCATAGCATTTTAGGGCGTGTACAGTTTATTTGTTGGTGACTAAATGCTACAACTCTTCAAGACCGTGAGGAGAACAGGCAGCAACCTCCGGTTCTGAAGAGTGAAGCAGATGCAGAAGTGTCTTGAAGCTGCATTCTCTCTACTGACCATCAGTGGGCGACTCCTCTGGTTGTATAGAAGTCTTTGAGAAAATGACTCTACTTCTCACTTGATGTATTACCTCAGTAAACATTGTAAACATGAGTTTATGTCTCAATCTCTAGTTTCAAGTCTTCTTCAATACAGCATGATGTTCATTTAGTAAGTTAGGGTCCATTCAGAGTCAAATAGACCATAAAGCAGGGTATGCTTTAGGGCGGGGCTACCTTGCAATTGACAGGTTGATACCCTACCAGAGTCTCCATGCCACTCTGCATTCAAATATCGTCAGTTCCATTCATCGGTTGCAAAAAGCCAAGATGGCAACTGCCGTAATCCAAGATGGCGACGGCCAAAACGCTGAACTGGAGGCCTACGAGCGGCGGTCCACAAACCAATGAGTGTCACGATGACTCCTTTCACTACTTCTATACAATCTATGGAGGAGACACAAGCTACCTTCCTGTCGGGGGTTAGCCCTGAAGTTAGTAACAACTCTGGCTGCTTACATATATTAAATATTTATTTTTACTGTTTAACTAATAGCATAGTGAAGCAGTTATTTATGCTCTGTTTATATTAGGAAAATAATGTTGAATGTTAAAATGTCAACAACAAAGTCAGAACTGTAATGGTACTACTAAGTACTCATACCGGTACTTGGTATCGGCAAGTACTCAAATGTAAGTACTCTGGTGGAGTAAAATTGACTATTGTGGGCCGCCACAGTCTAAGTAATTAACAGGAAACACGGAGTTACTGATACACTCATAACTAATCTAGAGAGCTGTTTATAGCCATATTTTGACAAAAAACTATGAGGAACAAACTGAGCATGTGACTGCACAGCGGAGTGGTGGTTTGAGAAGTCTTCAAGATCACCATTGGAATTTATCGTAACCGCTGTGAATCTAAACTGAACACAGCTTTCTATATTCAAAACATCAGCCGAGTATTCCTTAAAAGATGAGTCCTATAATTGTATTATGAAAATATTGTATTCATCACTGTGTTCTTTCTTTTCTCTCCTCAGAAACTCAGATGCCAGTCTGCTCTGCTGCAAGTAAGAACATTCTTCTTTTGCACTTCTTATTATTTTTGACGAGTTGTTGAGCTGGCTCTGCTTTGTCAGGAGCAGAAGGGTGTTCTGGTTAAATTCAGTTCATTCAGGTGTGAAGTGATGTTGATCAAAAAGCCACAATATTATATTTTCTCATCTTCTAACAAGAGTGTCATAACATGAAGGGAGACAAAACGAGTTAAAAGTAATAAATACACATTTATTTAATGAACCAATAACTAAACTAAACAAACAAAACAAAGCAGCCGCCTTGTCAGCCAAACAAGAGTCAGAGAGGAGAGGAGACTGTTGGTTTTAAGGCAGTGATGGCCTTTCAATGTCATTTATAAATGCTTTGTAAGGCATAGATAGTCCTCACTTTAGATGAGGTTATGCAAAACACTTTACTAACGAGTAGTAACTACCTTAATTAATCATGAATTAATCATGAATTGCAGTATTAATACGCGTTTATAAAGCATATATTAACATAGTCCCTAACCATTAGTGCATATCTAAATCATTATATATATATAAATGGATGAATAATGTACTTCTAAATATGTTCTTAATCATTTACTTACACTTTATAAATGATCTTATTAAATCTACAACTCCTTAATAATTGGTTTGTAATATATATAATACTTAATTTACAAATGGGGAATCCATCATTTATAAAGTATGAAAACACAATCATGAAACACATAATAGACAAGCTTATTAATCAAGAATAAAACATTTATAACTGTTGTTATGAATTGCATACTAATGAGTGTTAATGTAGGAACAATGATTATAAAGGATGAATTAAGTGTTTACTCATAATGCTTCATAGTGTGTGGTTATTATAAAGTGTTACCAAGAGGAAAATCTTTTTTGTTTGGCTAAACAAAAGGGGTATTACTATTTAACAAAAATATCTGTCTCTGTAGGCTCCTTTCCATAATGTTGACCGACACCTATGATAACAATCTGTGCCTGTCAGTTAAGCAAAACAAGCACTTTGTGATGTAATTTGATGGTCAAAGTTGCCCCAAACATTTGCCTACATTGCGGCTCATGGCCTGGCTGCTGGCTGAGACGTTCTACTGGACCAATTCCAAAAAATGTTGTACATGTTATTATTATTATTATTAGTAGTAGTAGTAGTAGTAGTAGTAGTAGTCATAGTATTATTAGCTATTTACACATTAAAATATGTCAACTTTGGGCCCAAGTTTAAAAATACCGGAATTCCATTTTTGCGTTGTCTCGATGGCCAGGTGACGTAGTGGCTCACATTTACACTGTGATCTATAGGCTTTAGCTTCTACCTTTATAGAATATCTTTTTTTAACTGTTGTCATCCTGGATAAATCCTTCTGACACATATTGTAGAGCCTTCTGTCTGCTCCTGATCTGAAGTGTTTGATAATATTTCTTCAAGGAGTTCAGTTAGTGACATGCTGGTTTCGACAGCTTGACTTAGGGTACATCCCAAGTCTCTTAATTGTCATTTCCTCACTCCTCGATCCTCGCTTGAACCGGAAGTTGTTCTGCGCCGCCATATTGACGGCCGTCCCAAAGCTCTTATTTAGCGCTGAGGACCGAGGATCAAGGAGAGAGGAGGGATCTCTGAGGAGCCATGAGCGAGGACGCACAAGAACAGCCTTCCAGGAAGTCTTTTAACGACCGACACGCCCCCTCATTGTTCATCAGTTATGTGATTGGACGCTGCAGCCGATCGGACTGATAACATTTTTTTCAACGTGTAAACAGTGAAGACGGATCTCAGATTAAACTCTAGTTTTATATTTGATATGTTTTGTGATTCACCATCTGGTTTAAATAAATGTTCATTGTAGACTGAACAACAAAAGGAGCACAAACAACTTTCTTCATTTATTAGAAAGATTTGTCTTTTCATGATCTGATATTTCCCTCAATAACTTTTATTACGAATTAAAATCAGAAAGAGCTGCAGAGACGAAACACTTTTATTTATCTTTATTTCCATTCAGTCACGTAAGGCTGATCATTCCTGAGTGTCGGGGTTGATGAGTTATATCATTTAAGAAAAGCCATAATCATATTCTGGGTTATTTAATAATGACGTCACGGTCACAATTTCAAAACGTACAGACAGAAATAATTCATTAATAAGTCAAATGCATTCTGCCGGTAGAAAGCGATCCTGCGCTTATAAACGGAAACACAGAACACAGTTTGTTAAAGAGGTAACAGGCTACAGAGAGACAACACCTCTACTCTGACAGTGATGATTACTGTGTGTCTTTATTAGTTATTAGTGTCATTAGTTAAGTTAAGTACAGTGATCATGTGTACAGACACAAACTTCTCAAAAGTCTCTCCAGCTGTTAAAGCCGACTGACATCTGATCCAGCTGTGATCAGAGCCGCCATCATCAGAAACAGACGTCGCTTCACGTGACGATACAAAGGAAAGGACGTCTCATATCTCTTAAAAAACATTTCCTCGTTTCCTCTCTCCTCGCATTGTTTCCTTGCATCTCTCCATGCATCCCTGGTGGGAGAACTAAGACGCAAGGAAAGGACGCAAGTGAGGGAAACGGGGACGCAATTAAGAGACTTGGGATGTACCCTGAGTAGCAGCAGAGGGGCGGGGCTTAGAGAGGGGTGAATTACACACGTTAACAGCAGCAGATGCTGAAACTAACCATTACACAGTGTAAGAGGATTGGATTCACCTTTGATGCTTTATTGGATCAACTGATCACCTTTTACCTGGTTTCATGTTTTTTGGATTGCTCCTAATGCACTTTTTATATGAATTTAAAAGGCTCACGTGACTCCTGCTACTCACTGAGTAGCTAAAACCATTTGACACCAAGTTTTGTAACTCTTCGGTGTTAGTCATGGTACCCTGTGTCAGAAGAGGACATAATTGTTCTTCAAGAAAATCCCAGAATCTGCCTGTAAATGCTGGATTCCCTTGAGAGTGGAGCGTAATGTGTCAAAAACCAAACTGCATTCCACACTATGAGGACACAGTGTGGGCAATGCCATTAGGAGCCCTCTATAATTTACAGAACTGTAAGGAGTTAAGTCTGGTTCACTGTGGAGCTCAGAAACCACAGCACACAGCAGTAATAGATCTGTAGAAGCTGACTGGACCTACTGCTGCTAATTCAGCTTCTGTTGGGTTCCCATATTTAGAATCAATAATTTCAAAAGCAATGCAGAGATTCAATGACTTGTGTGTCAGTAAAGAAAAAGAAAATCTTCAAAGTTCAGAGAGTAAGCAACACTGGTTCCAGACCTCTATATTGCTGCCCAGATCTCAGATTTCTCAGAAGTCTTTATAAAAAAAGAATTTTTAAAAAACGTCATGGTCTGTGGTTTGTAACAACTGGTGAACCACAGGGAAAAAAACAGGACTCAATTGTACGACCAGGACAAGGCGTAGGCCTTTACTTTGCAGATGGTCAGTACACAGGGAGTCAGAACAGGCACACAAATCAGGCAAAAACATGGTAAAAAACAGGACGAAGACGAACTGGCACAGAGACAGGGTCACAAAGGGTCTAAATCAGTGGCGGGCCGTGCATTTTATACCTGGGCCTTCACTGCAGTCCTTCAGCTGAAACACAGCTACGGTTATTATTTGTTTTGTGTAAAAATGAAGCCAACACCTGTAGATACACTATCTGCCGAGAGTGCGTCTCCTCTCTGCTCTGACTGCAGCGCGAGGCTTCTGTGGGCGGCAGCGGAGGGGCTCACGGCAGCACCGCTGCTCGTTCACGACAGTGCAGAACGTACGTGCTTTAACGTCAAAACACCAGAAAATTCTCCAATAACACCAGAACAAGTTGCTAGATTTGTCACTAGTAGCTTTTGACAAAAAAAGTCGCCATGAGGGTTTTGAAAGTCACCAGATTTAGCGAGAAAGTCGGCAAGTTGCCAACACTGGCACCAGCTAAATATGTCCCCAGAGCAACATTGGACGTAACAATGGTTCCTATCACATATTAAACCAAACAAAAATCTTCATTAAAAACAAGTTGTACAAATAATAATATATATAAACAAGCATATTAAAGCTACTGCAGATGTAAAAACAAAAGCTTACCAGAGCTGCTGTTCATTATTTAAAGACAAAGTGCATCCTCCTTTCTTTGTTAATAAAGAGTTTAATCCCATGGTTGTTCAGTACATCCGTGCGTTTTAGTTTGTGATTTGTCAGGCTAGCCCACTGACCAATCACGTACTTGTAGGCCAGCTAGCAGGCTCTGGCACGTCAAAGAATACGCCCAACATGTCAAACTAAAGATCTGATTGGTTGAACACTATGACAATCAACAATATCGTCCCCATTCACTTAAACTGCAAAGGGATGCACTTGTGAGTCTGCAGGCCTCGGCCTCTGTTCTTACCTAGAGACACAGAGGTGAAATCTGATTGGATAAAAGCTCTACTTAAAACAAGCTGCACTGGAAGCAGAGCAACTGAGGAAGACAGTAGCTGTGCAATGAGAAAATAAGATGATGGGAAAAATATTTTTATAAATTATAATACATGGTGTATTTAAGAAAAATTATAAAATTATAAAATAGCTATAACTTTGTGATTCTGTTTAGGCCAGCAGAGAAGGCCTTGCAGGTCCTGACGGCCCACCACTGGTCTAAATGCACTGGGAGGTATAGGTGATAAGACACAGGTTGGATCAATCAGGGGCGGGGCAGACAATCACAGTGGCGGGAAAACACACAAAGTCAGGAAATGAAGTCATCTGAAACGAGAAGAGAGGTAAGTAACAAAATAAAACAGGAAATACTGATAAATGATGAAATAAGGAAAACATAACTTAAGAGACAGGACAGCCAAAGGAACGCCCACCTCTGCCTCCAGGTCTGGGAACAGTGAAGGCTGGTAGCCATAGGCACACTGGAGAGAGGAGAGACCAGAAACAGAATAGGACATGGTGTTATATGCGTACTCCACCCATATGAGGTGCTTGCTCCAAGATGCATGAGTCTGGGAGATGAAGCAGCGCAGGCAGGTCTCCAGCTCCTGATTCAGCCGCTAGGTGTGTCCGTTAGATTGTGGGTGGTATCCGGATGAGAGACGCCGAGAAGAGAGCAGAAAACCTTCTAGAATTGGGAGATGAAGGGAGGACCCTGGTCCGACACCACATCCCTATAGGGAAACCATGGATACGGAAGACATGACACAACATAGCCTCCGCCATCTCTGTGACAGAGGGCTACTTGGGTAGAGGAATGAAATGCACCATCTTAGAGAATCTGTCCACTACTCTGAGGATGGCAGTGTTATCTTCTGAGGTTTGTAGCGGGCACATACTGGACAGGCAGCCACATACTCCCCCACCTCCTTCTCCATAGTGGGCCACCAGAAATGTTAGATGACGAATCTGGTTCACCGAACGCCAGGATGACAGAGATGAGGGAAGTGTGAGCCCAATGATAACCTGGCAGTGGAGAGAGACAGGGACAAACCGATGACTGGGCTGGCAGGCCTCCGCCACCCGAGTGTCTCTTAAGGCCCGCCTAACCAGCTCCTCGACATCCCATGTAGGGGCTCCTCGGAGGATGGCAGGATGCTGGAAGGAGAGCTGGGGACAGAATAGGGTCCCCTCACAGTCAACAGTTCCCGGTTACCCACGCCGTAATTAGTCTCCGCTGAAGAGAGTTTACGGGACAGGAAAGAGCAGCAATGGACTAATAGGAAGTGAATTGATATGAAACGAGAAGAGAGGAAAATAACACAAAATAAAACAGGAAATAATGAGTTTGTCCCCACAGACAATAAATACCCACAAAAATGGTGGGTGTGTACATTTTTTATCTTATTTTCTTATTCAACCTCTGTTTTTCCAGGACATATTTCCAGTATATATTTCCACTGACATGTAAAATCCCCCTTTCATTAAAACCAAGTCAAGACTACAGCTCAAAAAGTTTTACATAAAAGCGCAAACAACATACTTTAGAAAAAGGCAAATTACATCAACCAATGAATTAGCATTGTTCAATAGTAGGATATGTGCGTTCAGGGTTCACAGTTCTTAATCTTATCCTAAAAGCCACATTTTAAAAATAAGTGTCTCTGTAGCTCACACCAAGAGCTACTTTAAAACCACTCTTACCAAAGACAGTGCAGGTTCATCGAATGACGTACATAATTTCTTTTTATAAGGTTGCTGCTGCTGCTAATTGTATTAGTGCTCATTAGAGAACATAGATAAGGAGACAGTTCATGTAATATGGCCTTATAAAGAAAAACATATCAGTGTTCCATTCTACAGTTATATAATGAAGACATCCATTTTCTCATAAAAGCTGCGATAATGTGTGCAGAGACCTGAATCAGAAAAAATCTTAACGCATCATGATATACTGAATGTAAATTCATCAATGTCAGAGGAACTTGCATGCATTAATAAAATATCAACACAATAAATTGCTGATAACAGCATGGCTTGAATTATTATTTCCTTGCAGCAAAAGAAAAACAGCATTTGCTTCTATAGGAGAAACTTCACCCTACATTTTATTTAAAGGCACTCAACATGTTTAAAAGACACATTATCTTCTAGGGAAAAGAACAGCTTCAGGTATTTATAAGTTGACTCTTTTAATCATCATTATTTCCCGTTAATTTACAGTAACAATGTGATACTGGTCAGCTGTCCTCTTTTACCTTGAGAAGCACAGCTCAGTGTCCATTCATAATGATTCTTCAGAACAACATTAAAAGCAGATTGCAGTTCCTAATCACATTCGCTAATGATGAGGCAGAACTATACATAATGGTGTTATCATAATAGGACATTTTTATCCAGATTTCTGTCAGAGGAAATAACATGGTTTCATGGTTTCCACAATTATTTATCAGATTATTTCTAATATAGCTAATGAACTAAAATATTTATCATCATTAACTTTATCTTTGTACTCTGTAAAAGTCATCTATAGAGGTTATTTGTATAAAAGCACAATTCAAATGATTAGGAAATAAATTATTATATTTGTATTGATACAACACATCTTTGCATTGTTTGTTTTAATTATGTAATATAAGCTGCTTAGAGATTATAAATTCCTTCTCTAATATCTATTTATGTTTCAGTGAAAACATCTCCTTCAAACAATTGTATTTCTTCTAAGTTTCTCGCCAAAAATACATTTTACAAAATTACATTTGAACACATGATAACGCTCGAATTTACCTTTGTCCAATACAAATTTTAACTGAATGGAGATGAACGCACCATAATGTAACTAAACGTAACCTCTGTACATTAGCTGTTAGCTCTGGTGCTAGCTCTCCTCCGATTGTAACAGAAAGTTGTTGTAAGGCTGGATGTGAGGGTCCAATGACAGAAGTTGTCGTATGTTGTACAGATTGTGAAGCCCTCTCAGGCAAATGTATAATTGTGATATTGGGCTATACAATTACAAGGTAATTTAATTTAATTTAATGTTTTTTGATGACAGGGTGAAAGCAGGCCATTTAGGTCCGGTACGCTGTTCCACTAAAATATTTAGTACACAGCAGAGGGTAGAGGGTACAGCAGCTCCATGCAAACAGGTTTTTAATCCATGCTTGCCACTTTTCCAGAACTGTTTAAGTGACCTACTGCAGGGAAATGACAACTTCTGCTGCAGATGACTGTCTGATATCGAGCTCTGAGGGTTTCTTGCCAAAATCTCCCAAATAAAGTAACAGAAAAACTAAGCTGTGATGTTTCACTATGTTCAGTTTTATTCCAACAACACGGACAGCAGGTCAAACAATCTGCCACTTCTGTAACTCTGATGGCATAACATTGTGCATGCTCATCTTTACTTCTTTACTTACTACCTTTGTCCAGACACATAAAGATTGTGTAAAAAATGTTTGCTTTCCAAAAATGCTTACATTTTCTTTTGCTTATAATCAATGTTGTAGTTTTGGGGGATTTGTGTCTCTCACCACAGCAATTTGCAAATAGAGCAAAGGCATTATAATAAATAGTTTGGAGCATTAGTTAATAACAAGTCAGAGTATTGATTTTTAGGCACGTTTAAGATTGGGCTTGTTGGCAACTCTACAATTTGCATGAGATGTGCAGAGTCGCTAAAACATATAAAAGGATCAGAGACAGGAGCCAACCAATCCCAATTCAAATCCCCCCATAAAACCTGCTCGTTCTAATTCACTGTAGACGAGGATTCAGACAGTGAAGACAATGTATCATTTGGTGCAGAAGGAAGTCTGTAACATCCTACAAATGTCAAATGTACAATTAACATCACCAGAAATGAACTGTGGCCTGAAAACCCATTCTCCGCATCAATTGTAATTGCACTGAAGAAGAAGTTAAAGCCATTTATATGAATAGGACTATGATTAGATCTACTCAGCCATATCTCCAATGAAACCATAATATCCCCACTGGTTGACTGTTGGGACTTTACTTAAAGGAAACTGACGTTTACTTCATGAGGGTAGTTAAGTTAATAATTCATGTAAAATAATTATGGTGGGAAAATATTGAGTTGAAAGAAGACTGTTTTTTTCATTTCATTTGTGAACTAATAAGTACAGAAGATAAGTTTGAATTCAAATGCCTTATGTCATATTAAAAGGACTGCATTTTCCATAATGCTCTTGGAGCAGAAGAAAGAGGCAACATTTTTGCGACAATAGTTAGTTCCAGTGCCGGTTGACACCTGCTGTTAGCAACCAAGTTGTGTACCCTTTGTTATCACAAGCTGAAGTCTAAAACTTTTTCATTCACAAAAGTATAATAATATTATGAATATTACCAAAAATATTCTATATCCTAATTCAGTGGACTTTTAAATCCCAATTTGACTTTAAAAAAATCCAGAAAAAACCAAAAACAATCTTTCAGAGTCAATTTTCCAAATTTCAGAATCTCACTGGATGTTTAGAAGTCTACCTGGACTCAATCAGGTCCTTTCAGATCCCAGTGAAGATGACCAGGAACCACGGATCGGTCCTCTCCAGAATTTTGTCTACAGAGGCAGAAGGAAAAGCCTCCTGGATGATCGGTCCCCGTCCGCAGCTGGTTCCTGACGATCTTTCAAGGGATTCTGTTCGTGACGGCAAGTTTGTGGTGGAAAACAAACTATTCAATAGTACCGAGTGAGTCCTACAATACTGAATACTGAAACAAGAAACATTGAGGAAAGAAGTTTGTCTTTAAAGTATTTATTCTCTGGCCAGAGAAGGCTTCACCGTCATACTGACTGCAGTTCAGTCTGCAGAGGATGAGCCAAGAGTTCAGTTTGTCTCCTGCTCTTAAGCATCTCAGCACACAGTAGGGGAACCTCAGGTATTTACAGTATAACAATTGATCAGCAGTTTCAAGCTCCCCATTGACCCCTCCAGTCATCCCCTTCATGTTCTGAGCCTTGTCACACAAAGGCATGTCTTTATTACTCTTGCCTATCTCTGAGAATCTTCACACCTCAACATTCTCTGGTTAAACTGCAACCCCCATTGAGTCACTCCCTCTTATCAAAGCAACGACAGAGATACCCCATATGGTCCTGTTCCCACTCTCCTAGGTATAGTTTTGTTAGTGAGTAACGTACATCAACTAAATCACAGTAGAAATGTACTAGCACAGGGAAAATTCTCTATCACACCACCCCTACATAAGAATATACCAGCACAGGTGTCTCAGTAGTCAGAAATGATATCTCTCATTTGTCATTGGCAACATACAAGAGCAAATAAGCTTTTCCAATGAATATAAAACTATGACTGTGGGGTCTGTCTGGACCTGCTGCTGCTCAAGTGATTCCTCGAGTCCTCAAGGTTGCTAGGGTAGTAAATTCAAAACATTTTTGAGAGAACATATTTTGATTCAAACACTTGGCTATATTGGATATCAAAATCTCAGAATTCAAAGTATGATGGTGCTATCAGTTTCAGAAGGTATACCATCATATTTCTATTTTGTATGCTAGTAGATTTTGAGAATTAGGACTCCATCAGTAGATCGGACAGGGCAATTTATTTATATAGAGTGGGGAGGTAAAATCACTGAAAAGGAAAGCATCAGATAGTGAGCATTATGGTCAATAACTGTTAGAGATAGAAGGTTTAGTCAAAACAACATGTGCTTGTGTAATGTTCCCTGTGTGAGAAAGGTGGGATTATAATCTGCCTCAAGTAAAGCGCTAGCCAGAGTAAAAATACAACCAGCTAGGGTTGCTGGACAGCCATCCTTACTCCTGGCCCTCCTCCCCCTTCCTCTCCTCTCTCTCATTGGCTTCTTTTATGTGGTTGGACTGCATAAATCCAGGCCGCTGTGGGAGAGACAGACAGTTTTTGTTTTCCTGTGTCTCCAACACAAGCCACCACAGGATGTTTCTTCAGCTCTGCAATGTCACAAGCGAGATTGTTTCTCTCAATGTGAACATAAGAAAATCTGTGAGGGAGCAGGAAGAGTTCGGGTCCACAGAGTCTTTGTATGTGACAGCAGCAGGAGTTTGTTACGTAACAACCTCCCTAATTAGTTCCACTTTGTTTGATTTGTGTTGTCTTTGTTTGACCGAAACTTAATCGGGTATATTTTATTTTTAAATTGTGCCTATGGTATATGAATGTTGTGTGAACGTTAGATAGTCCTGATGGGCAGGTGGCACGGTGCATGGTAGCCCCTGTCATCAGTGAATTAATCTATACAAGTACAGACCATTTACCATTTATATCATTTGTGGCTAACTGTGCTCTGACAAGTAAAAAACAAAACATAATGTTCTTCTGCTCTTCTTATTCTGCCACAGTCACAGTATGGGGATAACAGTAAGGCTCTGAACTTTAGCCTGTCTCCTTTGGGTTGCTTGGCTGTTTTTGAGCATCAGGCCAAAAGCCTATTCTACACTTGTACCCATTGTAAACCACCAAATGGGAAGACCTGGTTGATCCGGAATCATTTTTTCAACCCTGTCAATTCCCATTTCTTCAGTTTTCTTCATGTAATAACTGTATTTTTTGATTATTTTAACAGTTTTTTCTTTAATGTTGCATGTTGGATGGCTCTATACACTACCCTTAGCCCCAACTGGAGAAGAGACCTTTCAGTATTGTAAATCCGAGCTGTAGCGAATTAAGAATACTTTGTTACTATATAAAAAAAGACAAGTAAGCACTACTTGGATCTGAAAAGCAGGTGCTTCTGAAGCACAGGTATGCAAATACTGCCCACAAGGAAGGTAATGGATTCCCCCCCAAAATCAGGGTATGCTGCTTCAGTAAAGAACCCGAGATAAAAAGCTTTTATTTCCATGGCTTCATGATTTAAAAATAAAACTGACCACTAACTGGTGAAGATTTGACAGTTGATTTACTGGGGGGATCTGTTCCCTTTCTTGTGGAAAGGCTTAAGCACTATTTGAAAAATAGCAAAACAGATATTGGATTCATTCAAAATTGAACCAGCATCTGAAAGTGAAAGTGATTTAAATTGCTGAATGTTTTATGAGGTTTCTAAAAAGTGTTATTTTTACCCTCTCGCTGTTAGCAGCGCATGCAACCACATTTTAAGGTTGGTGATTGAATGTTTTTTTACCAAAAAGCTCCTTTAAGGTCATAGTTCACTGCTTTCTTTTATGTGCACATGCATGGACTTTTGACTTGTTATCAAAGAGCCCGTCGTTCATGTTTTATACTCTCAATGCTGCAAGTTCCATGTCCATCCAAGCCTTGAGGAGCTGTCTGTCAGATACATCCTGTGAACTTTCTGAACACAGACTGAATGTGTCTGTACCAACCAGTATGAGGGATCCAGTGCCATTCTGGGTCCAAGACATGCTAATGGTATAACCTGTCTGGTGGGTGTTTCCTGTAAAGCATGGGCCACAAAGGAATGAATTAAACAAGGGCTGTATATTGAAACCGGTGGTGGCAAACAGTGGTTCAAAGAGCCCTCTTTCCTTTCTTCTGCCTCTTTCTCCTCTCTTTCTGATAAGCACTCCTTCAAAAT
Organism: Anarrhichthys ocellatus; assembly: GCF_004355925.1. NCBI lineage: Eukaryota > Metazoa > Chordata > Actinopteri > Perciformes > Anarhichadidae > Anarrhichthys > Anarrhichthys ocellatus. The sequence continues at coordinate 705,993 of NW_022280131.1, forward strand.
GTGAGCAGTGGCTGTGCGACTCCTCCATTTGGGCCCTACATGTTTGTGTGAGAATTCTGCGCAGACACACACACACACACACACACACACACACACACACACACACACACACGTCAGTGAATCAGTGTTGAGAGGCGAAGCCGTCACATTCCTCTCAGAGGGGTAGGGTTGGAGTGGGGTTGGTGGGGTGACGGGCTGCTGTCCAGACACTGTTGCAATGTTGACACAAGAGAGAGGAATTTGTTTCATTTCACATCCAGCCAAGCTGAGGGGCATACATGAAACACTCAGCTGTCCCATTTCCCATGCTCCCTCATTGGCTGCTCTTCACCTCATTTAACTGGCAGTGTCTCAGCTTTTCCCCGGCATGTTCCAAATCTCTTTTTCAGTCGACATCTGACTTCCTAACTAGTGGAGGACAAATTACAGACTTCCTTCCATGAAGGATTGTTTATTATAACTGAATAAGTGATAATTGCTAGGATAAATTCCTCTATCTAATTAATATAGACATAATGGCAGCATCTTAAAAGTTTATAGTATTTTCTTTTTTTTCAATAAGTCATGCCAGCTAGTTGTAGCTTAGAAAACAGTGATATGGAGCACTGACTTTGACAAGTTTACTGTTCATCAGACCACAAAGAAGACATGAATTAGCTAACTATCACACCACGGCCCGTCCGCCTCACTCCCTGCAGCTATGAGACTAATTCGGCCAGCCAAAACCCCAGCACCAGGGCTCACAGAGGGCTGGTGGGCAGCCTTATGTGCATTATTCCTGCTCAGTGCAGCACACATGTCGGTGGGGGGGAGTTTGAGGGGTTGGTGGTCTCCAGGGAGCGCTGCCTTGATGACTGCATCCAAGTTATTCCCATCAGCGTGCATGAAAGTTGAAGGAGATGTCGCTGGTTTCTAGTCCGTGATGGACTGGATACCTTACCCCGCGGCAATGTTGTTGAGCTTCTGGATGTGCCCTCTGGATGCCCCTCTTCTGGTTAGCTCTAGATGAACTGTAGGTCTGTGTGATCTGAAAGTGGTGTCAGGTGCCATCAGCAGTATTGAATTTGTACTGAATATATTGTGCTATGCTATTTAACATAATCCCTATATCATTTTGCACATTATTTAGATATACTTTTGATATTTTAGGCTGCCCAGAATGTGCTTATGTTCTATGGATTTAATTAGGTCAATGAGAGTGAGTTACCGTGTGTGTGTGTGTGTGTGTGTGTGTACACATGTGTTTGCGTGTAAGTGTGTGTAGTGTCCCAGCTGAGCAGCACTTAACTCCTCTGCCTCCTCCCAGAGCCTGACCCCTAAGTTTGGAGTCAGGAGCCTCCAGGCCAAGTAAAAACAAGTGTTTCACTGCGATATATGGCATTTTATTATCCATTTTCATTTGCTAATGATGCAGTTTGTCAACATCTGTTTTATCTAATAAGATAAAGTTTTCACTCCATAGGTCCATAGCCATTGAACAAAAAAGAATTATCAACTAATTTCCTTTTACTTTGTTTAAGTCGTCTATTGTGGTGATTTGCATAAAAACACACAATTCAAATGATTAGGAATTAAAACCATTTTCTTTTTATTGATAATTTTTTTTATGTTGCTGTCAAAACATCTCCTTCAAACTAATGTGGTTATGAAATTTTCTCTCTGAAAACTACATTTTACAACACTGAACACATCATGATAACTTCATAATTTGCTTTCATTCAATACTTTATGTACTGAATGGAGCTTGAACGCACCACAACGTAACTTTCATTATCAGACCAACAACTAGAAACTAGAAAGTGTCAATGCCGATCTTCAGATTGCATATTTTTACTGAATAGTGGCCAATAACGATTGTCAGTAAAACTTTTTTTTCACACTATGATGTTTAAACTTTGTAATTAATCTGCGGTTGATATGACTCCCCGGTCATTTTCTATATCCAAAATCCCGACATCCCTAATCGATACAATATTGCCACCAAAATATAGCGATAGTATGCTGTATCGATTTTTTCAACCACCCCTAACCAAAACCCATTTGAAACTTTTCACAGGACTGTAGTGAATCTCATAGATGTACAGGGGTCACTCTCTGAAGGCACAGTCTGTCATGTTTGTACGCTCATCTAGCATGTCCATGACATGACTTGGGTGTGAGCCAGAGTTTTAGAGGAGGAATGGGTTACTTTGATCCACCTCAAACCCAAATTCTTCCAGCTGCTGAAAGTAGAGACAAAGAGAGAGGGCCAGAAGGGCCGGTAGGCAAGCAGAATAGAAAGGGGACAGCCAAAGAAAGCATTCCTCACTCAGGAGGACGAAATGAGCCAGAGGGAGAGTAATGACTGACTATTCATGTTCTGGACCTGTGGTTTCTCTGCCTGCTCATTAGGTCTCTCTGGCCATCCAGACCTGGCACAACAGAGAGGGAGAGACAGAGGGAGCGAGAGAGACAGAGACAGAGAGAGAGAGACACAGAGAGATTGATTGTCTAGTATCTTTATTTCTAATTAAATTCCATTTACAGTTTTACTGTTTATCAAAAACAAAACTAATTCATGCAAAAAAACAAAATATAAATACCAAAGAAAAAACAAATCATAAGTTCAGAACCAGAGCATTCTCTCTGACTGAACACAGAATGTCTTTCAGACCACAAATGTTCACAAAGAGTTCAGTGTTCTTTGTCAGTCTGTAGAAGCCAAACTCCACCCTGAGCCAAGCAGCCAGCAGCCCCGTCAGTTTCAAAACCACGTCCTCTGACCCTTCACCCCTCACACGGTTTTTCCTCGTTTTCCAAATTGCTAGTTTGGCCAGTCCTGAAAGGAAGTTTATTAGTGTGTGTACATGTTTTTTCTCAGCAGAGTAGTTTGGACCATAGATAAAAAGACAGAAAGAAAAGTGTTCTCCTAAGCCCTGAAACCACGCCTGCAGACGGCTGAAGAGTCTCACCAGTCTGGAGCACTCAACGAACAGATGGTGGATGGTTTCTGTCTACGAACTGAAAGGACAGCCGTCTTCTGAGCCAGGATCAAGGTGCACCAGATACCAGTTTGTAGCTATGGCCCCATGTACAATCCTCCACTGGAGGTCTCCTGTCCGTTTGACCACAGGGGGGGGGGGGGTTGTACAGGGACCGCCAACAGCCCCTTGGGGAGGATCCCCTGCCAAAAAACTCGGTCCACGTCAACACCCTCACTCCTGCCAGAGAGTGTAAAGACCTTCACACTGACATGATACCCTGCTTTCCTCCCCAGAGTCTCAAAGTCCCCCAACTGTGGTGTCTTTAGAGACAGCAGGATGTCCTCCTCATCCTTCCATTGTCCCACAGCAGGACAGACAGCCAGGGGTGGAAAGACATTCTCACATTCATCATCCCATTGGTCAGATAGTGTACGGTCTCTAACAAACGCTCTGAGGACTTCTGGCAGGGAAGCACAGACCTCCTCCACCAGCCTGCTGGATCGGATGTTGATGTTGACGGACTGGTAGAACTGTGTCAGACCAGTTAAATCCACTGACTGGGGCTGAAGTAGGAACAGGTGTTTGTCATAACCGAAGCGACCAGCTCTCCTCAGCAGCACACAGGCAGTATCAGTCCATGGCAGGCCGAAGCTGTAGAGCAGTCTCTGAGCTGTCTGCAGTCTGTAGGCTGTGAAGCGTGATGCGATGTCCACCAGGCCCTGTCCTCCCTCCTGGACCGGCAGGTACAGCATTGCAGATCTCAGCCAGTGAAGCCCTGACCAGAAGAAGTCCACAACTGCCCTCTGGATTTCTTCAATCAGGCCCTGTGGTGGAGGTAGGACTACCAGTCTGTGCCAAAGGGTCGTGGCATCCAAGTTATTGACAATTAGGACCCTCCCCCTGTAAGAGAGCTGAGGTAGCAGCCATTTCCATTTACACAGTCTGGTACACACTCTCTCCGTAGCACCCTCCCAGTTCTGTCTTTGAAACTCCTCTGTTCCCCAAAAAACACCCAAAACCTTCCATCCCTGCCTTCCCCATCCGATGTTTCCTGGTAGCTTTGGTGTTTCTTTGTCAGCCTTAGCCTGATCTAATGTTATAACACCAACATCAATATTGTACAGTTTACAAAGATCCAACAAGTCTCTCATGAGAAAAATGTTATCCATGATGGATCTGTCCGGTTTGCAGTAAGACTTGTCTCTGTGGATTATAGACTTTAGAAAGTTTTTAACCCTTACATACTGTTCATATTTAATGTTTAAGGTTCGGGTCAATTTTGACTCAGACCAAGAATTCCCTCATAGTGTGTCTATAAGTGTCTATAAGTGTCTATACCAAATTTTAAACTACAGATCTATTTAACCACCATTTTCCTTGGTTTGACCTACACTGGTAGATCCAAAATCCATCTCAATAGATACGGGTCAAATTTGACCAGAAACAGCCTCAGTGTACGAAAATAACATTTTAAAATATTTTCATTTTTGTGTATTTTGGCTCACTTTAGGAAAAGTTGTCAAATTTCAGGCTAAAAGAATAACATTTAGGGTCTTTTTACTGCTGTCAAATGTCAAAATGGGTCAAATTTGAACCTAATAGTATGTAAGGGTTAAGCTGGTTGGCGAGCACCTTGGAAAGAAGTTTATAGTCTGTGCATAACAACGCCACCGGTCTCTAGTTCTTCAGTGAGGACAAATCTCCTTTTTGGGTAACAGCGATAGTACTGCATGGCGACATGATGTCGGTAACAGGCCTGTCTGCGAACACTCCTGCAGCAACTCCCACAGGTCGGCTCCCAAACACTTCCAGAAGTGTTTATAGAAGTCCGCAGGCAGTCCTTCCAGTCCAGGAGCTCTACCAGCAGCCATCTGACCCACAGTAGCAGTCAGCTCATCCAGGGAGATGTTGGCGTCCAGCACAACTCTGTCCTCAGGGCCCAGCTGAGGAAGGTCCTGAAGCAGCTCGTCAACACTCTCTCTGTGGTTGTCCTCCTCCCTGAAGAGGGTGCTGTAGAAGTGTACGGCATGTTGTCTCCTTTCAATCGGGTCAGTCGTCATCTTACCATCAGGGAGGCGGAGACACACCATCTGTTTGGTCCGAGACACGGACTTCTCCAGATTGAAGAAGTAGGAGGTAGTAGTACGACGTAGGCAATCGCAACAAGCGCCCACAACAAGGCCTTGCACCGACCCCCCCATGGGGTTACTACGACCACTCCCTGTTCCCCAACATCCGTGGCCCAATATCGCAGTGGATTTCATCACTGGTTTCTCCCCATCAGACAATAACACCGTCATCCTAACTGTGGTAGACCAGTTCTCGAAGGCGGCTCACTTCATTCCCCTACGCACCGAGTCTAAGAAGCTCTCCCCCAGATATATCGGTCCCTTCCCCCATCATCTCCATCATCAACCCGGTCACGGTCAAACTACAGTTACCTTGCTCCATGAGGATTCACCCGGTATTTCATGTCTCCCTCCTCCTCACCCCCGGACTCATCGAGGGGGGCCCCGTCTACACGGTGAATCGCCTCCTGGATGTCCGCCGACGACGTAGGGGGTTTCAATACCTGGTTGACTGGGAGGTTATGGACCAGAGGATTGGTGCTGGGTGCCGCGATCCCGGATCTTTGATCCGGATCTTGTACGTAATTACCACCAACAGAACCGGGCGGTTTGCCGGGAGGCTCCCGTTGAGGGGTACTGTTAGGATTCCTGTCTGCCCCTAGTGTGTGCTCCTCTGTTTTTCCCCAATCACCTGTCCTCGCGTGTGTTCTCATTCCCCTGTCTAGTTTGTTATTGAGTGCCATGTGCTTGTGTTTTGTGTCAGCCTGCAGTTTCCACCCCCGAGTTTCGCCCACTACCACCCCCCTCTCCGTAGGCTCAGCTGTGGTGCATTCTGGTGATCATCTCCAGCTGGCTTAAATACCCCGGTTTTCCTCCGGCGCGTCGTCAGTCCGGTTCCTAGTCGCGTAAGTCTGAGTAATTGTTTTTGAGAATATCCTGTCCTGACCCTCTGGCTGTCTTCAGCACTCCTGCCGCTCAGTGTAGATCCTCGGGAATCACCGTAGAGGCCGTCCAGTGTCGTACCTCGGAGTACACCTGCCGACATCCTGGCAATCCTGTGTAGGTCCTCGGGTTTCCACACAGTCACGCTGTCCTGCTCGTTGGAGGTCTTCTGGAGCCGGTTGCCTGCCGTGTCTACGGCCTCAACTGATCCGTTCCGGACCTTTTCCCGGTGAGAGAGTTCGGTAGAGTTTCCCTCCCGACTCCGGAGGAGAGAAGGAGAGACTTTGGCCCACTGGGCACTGTGCCTCTGTTTAGCGTGCACCTGTAATAATTCTGCATATGAGCAATAAAATCCCTGGCTGGATTCAACCTGCTGTGTCAGTGTGCGTTTGGGTCCACTTCCTACACTATCACATAACAATAGATCTGGTAATGTCCCGTGTGACATTGAGTGTACTGCTAACAGAGCTGCTTTATCTCTGCCTTCCCACAATGCCACCACTGTTTTAAAGACATGTTTTATGCCCTTAAAACCACTCCAACAAAACCTAAAACATGTGTGGTTATGGGTATATCCATGAACTGCCTGTTCAGTACCTGGCCTCTTCCTCCTCGAGGGGAACAGTCTGTTTTATCTGTATTTACCTGGTTCCACTGTCGCCTACTGAACAACGACAACAGCTGGACATGGTAAAAAAGTTCTGTCACAACTGACAGTAAATATGAAGAACACTAAGATCTACAAAAAACACCCCAGATGTCAGGAGAACAAATACCAGTTTACAATATATAACCATTGAAAATAGTATGAGTTTTACTTACTTTGGTATAACCAGAGTAGCATCAGGGAGTTTCAACATGGCAGTGAATGGACTAAAATAGCAAGCTCCAAGAGCTCTAAATGAGAACATTTTATAATTTCCAAATTCCTATTAAAATCTGTCTAAAATATTTGATAGTGTCATCCAGGCATCCAGGCCATTGCTCTTAGTGAAGTATGGGACAAACATCCAACAGCATCTTTTCATGCAGAATTCACCAACAAATGCATGTGGAAAGAAGAAACTAAAAGCCAAAGTAGATTAGAATGTTATCTGGATTTAAAAGGAGATGATCAGTCAGAATATCTCTCTTCTGTCAGAGAAAGAAAGCAGAGACGGATCCCAACCAAGTACAGGCTCAGTGAACTGGAAATCCAAACAGGAAGACACTAAAACCATCACAACCAAAAGAAAACAGAGGATGTGGTCACTGTTGGACAGGTGAGGCTGAGGTAGAGATGCACTTCCTCCTACAATGTAAAACACTCAAATTAAACAAATTAAAAAGAGTTTCAAAGAGTTTTAATTAAAAATACTTCTAGAAGGAGACAAGGCAGATCAAGCCATCCTACCACACACACACACACACACACACACACACACACACACACACACACACACAGTGTTGTAGGAATGTAAATGTAATACTGTTAATATTCATATTAGTACTCCAATGAGGGTTCAGACTGAGAACATAGAATTTCACTCTACGTTAATGAGCTTTGCTCCACTGGCTCTGAGCTTGAATGGGGCGTCTCCTCTCACCATCCGGTTGCTCTTGACAATGTCCTGCTGGTCCTCACTGTCAGCTCTCATTAGAGCTCAGACCACACAGCCCGACCTAGTCAGAGAGCACACACACACATGATTGCATTCTTCTATGATTTTGTGTATTTGTCCATGTACTGTACATTTGAACAGGACATGTTTGACACCATTTTGTGTGTCCCCTTTGTATTTGCTCAGGAATTAACCTAAGTTAGCAGTCTGGTACCCCAGCAGCTATTTCTGCAGTTACCAGGGGCTTCCTAGAAAATAAGAAGAAATTCAATTATAATATTTAGTTATTTATATCAAATACATCTATAAGGAAAATCAACATATGGGTTCACAAATAGGTGGATAGGAGAGCTTTTGTGTATTTATTGTCAAAATAACCGGTCAAACATGTCAACGACACACCTACCTGAATCAGTTGTAACAACTTAGCACTAGCTGCTTATAAAACTAGTAAGCAACCTCACAAAAACGGAAATGGATTATTGTTTGACTCATCCAGCTTTTAGCTCCCCAAGTGGTGTAAGAGTAGTAAGAATTCAAACCTGACTTGAACCTATTAAAATGTGAAAAAATGGATAAAGGCTAAACATCACCAATCCCAATTAGCTTAAATAGCTTTGCCACTTGCATAGTAGGCTGTTAGTAGACATTGGCAAGCAACTCTTGTCTTAAATAAATGCACTGTACTGTACATACAAATTCAAAGGGTGGCAAGCAGACTCAGCTGCTTGCAGTGGTGGACTGTAAGTCTTCCCTGTCCAGCTGCATTGTTTCACAGTGATTATAATAGAGCTTTGTACACTGAATGGTGCTTTAGCTGCTCTAAGAGCGAGACACATTTCTTTTTATTGGCCAAAACCGTTGGTTGTCACGGACCTAAATCATTGCTGCCAAAAAGCACAAGGTGTCATTGTTTCCAAACATCATCCAAACATCTGCCTTCAGGTCTCTGTATCTGCTGTAAGATCAACAGGTTAGGACACATTTGAAGCTCTCCTCAACACACCATTGTAGTCACTTCACTTGTTAAGACAGTTGATAACATGTTTAAAGGTAGGATCAAATATGCATCACTCTGTTTGTGGCCAGAACTGATTTCCTTCTGAGAGACGCTTGATAAACACTGAAGCAGTTCTGCTAATGGGCCCAAAACAAGGTGGTACATCCTCGACTTTCTCAACATTGGACAGCTGATTTGCGTGTACCTCTCTTTAATATTTTAGTTTGAGGAAGCAAAGTGCAGTGTTAAGTTGCCACTTGAGGAGAACGGAAGCAGAGGGGCTCTTTGCAAAAGCACTCCCGCTGCTGTAGGTTCACAGAGCTGGCCCAGGCCTCTGCAGTGCTTGTTATGCAAATTAATTTACTAAAATGTTTTTTTGTACCTGCTATATGATTAGACCAGATATTTATGTCCAATGAAGATGAAGACTACATTACTACTACACATACTATTGCTACACACTACCACTACAAGTACTATTGCTACACCACTACACGTACTACACTACGACACGTACTATTACGACACGTACTATTACTACACTACTACACGTACTATTACTACTACTACTACACGTACTATTACTACACGTACTATTACTACTACTACTACACACACTACTTCACTACTACTACTACTACTACACTCACTACTTCACTACTACTACTACTACTACTACACTCACTACTTCACTACTACTACTACTACACTCACTACTTCACTACTACTACTACTACACACACTACTTCACTACTACTACACAAACTGCTACACTGATAGTTATATTATCAAAACAGTGAAATGCGGGGAAACCGGCCTACCTAGACTGTTACGATGGGGGGTTGTGTGTGTGGATGTGCAGCTGTAGGAGCGGGAGAGAGAGAAAAAGATTGGGTGTGGGGGGGGGGGTGGGTCGCTGTACAATTGTCCATTTACTGTATGTATAGTTTGTCCAGTGATATTATTGCTTTCTTTCCTTCTTTCATCATGTGTTTTAGGATTGGAAACAGATCTTTGCATCATTGCATGATTTCTTTTGGATATTGATCGTTGAGTCCATAGTGCATTCCTTTGAGCTGCCTGCCTTGTTGTCTGACCTGTTCTCTTTGTTTGAAGTGATCAAATTTAGCGATGATTGGCCGTGGTCAGTTATTGTTGTTCCGCAGTCCCAGAAGGTGTACGCGGTGGAATGTGATGTTCTTGATGGTCTCTGCTGATAGTTTGAGCTGTTTGGACATGAATTCTTTGAATGATTTTTCGGGGTCTTCTGTAGTTTGTTCAGGAATACTGGGGAAAACTGTCTCTCATACTGTGTGCTTGTAAATCCAGGATGGTTTGTTTCATAGCTTTGTTGTCGGCGTTAACAGAGGTGAGCTGGGTGTAATCATGTTGACAGAAGCCGGAAAGTTTATTTTCAATGGACATGAGTATGTCGCTTACCTCAGAGCAGCATGATATTTTTGGTGAAGTGGATGGAGTACCTGTGCTGGAGTTTAAATCAGGATGGGATCTTTTGCTGTATGGCATGTCGCCTGTATTGTTCTTGTCCATGATGCAGATTCGGTTGAAGCACTCGTCAATATATTCTTCCAGATGGTCCAGTTCGATTGATATTGTAGTTCAGTTTTGAGTGAAATAGATAATGGGTGAAGGGGTAATTAAAATGTTTTAAGTCTGATGAGAAAAGTTTGTTTACGTCAGTGGTCTAACAGCTGGGGGCCACCATCTTGGATCTCACACAGTCTCGTGAGAGTTACTTTCAGACTAGCATCACCACTTGACATCAAGCCTGCCCTTATTGATATGCATGGAGTGGACACAGTATTAAAACCACAACTTAAATCAACACCTCTCTAAAGCAGCTCAAACAGAAAGTGTTTCACACTGGATTCACTTCTGGACTGCTATATTATACTGCATTAGTTTTAGTGTACTAATAAACTGGCAACAGTGTATATTTCCTCATACATCTGTGTTAGTGCTGCATTTCCCATCATGCTATGTTTTGTTTCATAAGCTGTAATTTACAGTGTGTCTCCATCAACTGTAACACAGTGGAGAAATGAAACTATTCAATGGTACCGAGTGAGTCCTATAATACTGAAACATTGAGGAAAGAAGTTTGTCTTTAAAGTATTTATTCTCTGGCCAGAGAAGGCTTCACCGTCTGACTGCAACACAGTCCGCAGAGGATGAGCCAAGAATTCAGTTTCTGAGATGCTTATAAGCACACAGGGGTTTAACCTGTGACCACATTATATTTAAGATGACACCTTGTTTGGGAGCAGAGCCCAGCTCTTTCAGCAAGTAGTTTAAGAGGAAGGCTGCTGATACACACTGTAAGCAGGAATGTCTCTGTACAGGGTGGAGTAGGTTAACCATAGGCCAGTACAGCTGTGGATGATCAGTGGGGTTCAATGCCAATATGTAAATTACAGTTGCCTGTAAATGTCCGTTGTTTTTGAGAGCTAGTTATGAGCAATGACATCTGTGCAGACATCTTATAAAAGCTAGACTGCCCTTCTGATTTACTACCAAGTAAAAACAAAAAAGATCAAGTGGCAATATGTGCTTTATGTATGTTTGCTTTGGTGCTGCAATACTCACAACTATTGATAATGAAAAGTATTTTGTGGTAACTCTTGCAATGAGCCTCTGTCTGGTCAGTCCAGAAAATGCCATTGCTAAATTAATTTACATAGCCTTGTGCATAACGTGGTGTTGGAACCTTGGCAACATAGTGACGTCTTGCTGTCCCTATGTAGATTAATGCATGTAACCAAAGTCCACAAGCTCCAGTTCTACCTAGAAACTGTTACCTGTACGCTGCTAGGAACATGTGCTGAGGTTAGCACAACAAGCTGATGGTGTGTGAGTCAGTGGGTGCGCTCCTTTTCCTACAGCTGAACACACTCCGGTGAGAAGTGAATGGCGAGCAGCGAGGAAGGAGCATATCTAAATGGAGGGGACAACGTATGCCGGTGAAAGGAGGCATCGCCTTAAACAAAGCATGGATCTGTCAGAGTGATCAAGGTTCATTGTGCCATTAAGAGATGCCACAGAGAAAACATGATACCAGTCTCACTGGCTGACTGCTCTGATTTTTGTTAAGTAACTTGTATTCACTCAGCCAGTGTAATAGCATGATTTATTGTTCTCTACTAATTAGAGCATCACCTAGATGCTGATCACTGCGGCGAGGAAAAGAGGCGGTGACTAACTCCTTATCCTTAATTATTCCCGATCAGGCCGCGCATTTTGATGTATTTTTCACGCCGCTGTTGGTAACGCTGTGTGAGGAGAAGCACGCCAAACTTTTCGATAAAGATTAGTATGATTAAGCCCGATGGATTATATACAGTGTGCTTTGGCACAGGCAGTTTTACTGCCTTTGTGCTACAAAGCCACACTGAATAATAAATAATAATGTATTTATAATTATTATAATTTTGTCAGGTGGGATATAAATGTACATTTCCTTTAGCCAGTGATATTATAGGTGGGCATTGAGATTTTTAATGAACTGTGATCAGTTTGTTGCTGCTAAAAGTGCGAGATCGATATGATATGATTATAGCAGACAATGGCAACGTGAAGTATCAAGAGTTTATGGCTTAACTTAAAGTGTTGGATCGAATTTGGATTCGGCGCTTCCTTCTGTTCATGGATCAGAGTATACATCGCCATAAGCAGCTGTTTGCAGAAATACCATGTCATTTTCATACATCTGCTTAAACAGGGTGCCCACTCACCTTACTCCTGTTTGATATTGCTATCAAGCTCTTGGCAGCCAAGATAAGAAACATCAAACATATGAACAGCATTACAAGAGGAGAACAGGTACACAAATTGAAAGTGCCCCTGCAAACTAAAGATCCTTAGTTTGTCCTCCGCTACCTACCAATTTATGGGTTACTGGAAACTCTGTTGTTAAAGGCTGCTCAAAAATCTTGGCACAGTGTAGGACCCACTTTTAGAAATGACAAGCATTCTTCTGTATACCATTCACCAATAACCCACTTTTACAGCCCTCAATGATGGACACAGCATTCCAGCAGTGGCCCAGAAATGGTCTGAGCAAGGTGACATAATTGTTCAAAGACAATATATTATGTCTTTCTCCCAGATAGTCAGAGGATTTGTTATTCCACAAACTCACTTTTCCAGTTGCCTCCAACTCATCAGCTTTGTTAAAAAATACTTCATTCCCTCAAACTATGAGACAGTTTTGGACTAAGGTCTTTGAAACAGTGTGTGACATGGCCATAGACTCAAAGCCAAGTATGGCAGTTTTTGGTGTTGCTTGTGGAGATCTGAGTCTATCCCGAACCCAACCCACGCTATGGCTTTCTCTCTGCTTGTAGAAAGTCTATACTATATAGTTGGAAGTCTAGCTTCCCACCGATACAAAGCCGCTGGGTTGAGGAGGTCATGGTCCATTTGAAGTTTGAGGGCTCAGTTATTAATAAATTCAACACAATATGGCAACCATGGCTGTACTTCTATAAAAATGTCTACACTACAAGAAATATAATTTGATGCCTGTAACTGTTAACCACAACTTAATAGAATTGTTGTAGACTCTTTATTTTATTTATTTTACAATGTAAAATAAATACAATTTTTTCCTTTTGAACATTCTTCACAATATTTGTTATTATTAATATAATCTTTATTATTATCATCATTAGTTCCTTTTTGTGTTGGTCAGCCTCTCAGGGTGGACATGTTGGCATAGTAGTGTATCATCTGAATACAATTCACATCGCACATTCACATTTTTGAGGTGAAAAACCAACTGTGTAGATTATAAAATATTGGCAGTTTTATGAAAATTAATGCCAAAATGAAAATGTTCCCCAATTTCTTTAGAGTTGAGAAACTCCAAAAACGGGTGTGACAGGAAGCGCCTGATCGCTGATCTTCTGATTGAAGAACGACCCGCTCTGACCCTCTGATAGTGAACATATCATAGTGTCAGCCATCCACTGTTGTTGCATCATTGCATTCCTATTTGCTTGTCCCTCCTCTCAATAAGAGATAAATCCCAATAACATGTCAGTCCTCCACCACTCAGAGCAGGGTTTACATTGGTCCTAACTCTAGACAGCACATACTTCCATCAGATCAGATGTATTGTTTAATTAGGAAGAATTTACAGAGTAATCCATGTAATTGAAAAATAAATGAAGCAGTCATATTTGTGTGTGTGAGGAGCTAGTGTAGGAGGAAAAGGTGGCCACGTTAATGAAGTTATTTGCTGCTTCTTTCCCACACTGTGCTATTGGTATTCTAACCCAGATCTATGAGGCCTGTTTCCACTGGTTCCTTCCTTTGTGCCACGTTTCCATGGTTTCCTCTGGAGGGAAGATGAGCTGGGGTAATTGAAAGCATTGTGTGTGTTTGTGTGTGTGCACTTGCGTTCCATGGCTTGTCTTGTGAACCCCAATGTGGTTACACATTCACCAACAGGACATTTTGTAGGTAACTAATGATCATCCTTTAAATCATGCTAAAATAATTTCTGACACTTTTTCGAAAAATGCAAAAACACAAAACAAAGATGAAGGCTTAACTTTCGTGGATGTCCTAACTAGTTTCAAAACACATCTAACTTCGGACTTTAACTAGACTTATACTATTTCTCAGTCTCAAAAACCTTCCCTGATCAGTTTTCACATGATTTCTATTAATTTTAGAATGTACTTGCATCTTCAGTCTATTCGCATACAAATACAATGTACTTGTTGATGCCCATTAAATTATGTACAGTACACTTAAACTGTAGATTGACAGGTGTCCGCTGTTTGCTAAAACATAATGACAAAAGTTCCCCCGTCAGATTGCTTGAAGCAATATTCACACTCCAGCATGGTTTAATAAAAATAAATAAGCAATATTAATAATAAACATTGAAACAAAGGTATTAATCTTGTTTTGCTACCATTACAGTTGTGTAATAATAAAAAAGGTTTAACGAAATCTGTGTCTTCCCAGTGAATGAGACAACACAAAAAGCATATGTTTCTTCAGTAGGAACAAGATTAAGAAGACGTTATCAAAGAAATCCTAAAGATTGCTGTTTCGATGTCCTCTCTGATGGACGGCCTCTGAGCAAGGCAAAGGTCCTGAAAGATACATATACATATTATTTTATATGAATAAATACCAAAATTGTTGATGGTTGGATGATGGATAGATGGATTGATGATAGATGGTTTGATGATAGATGGACGGACAGATGATAGATGGATGAATGAATAGATGATAGATGGATAGATTAATGATGGATATATGGATAGATGGATGGACAGATGGATGAAGGATGGATAGATGGAGGGATGGATGATGGATGGATAGATGGAGGGATGGATGGACGATGAATGATAGATGGATAGATGATGGATGGATGATAGCTATATGGATATATGTATAGATGGATGGATGGATGATAGATGTATAGGTGGATGATAGATGGATGGATGATAGATGGATAGATAGATAGATGGATATATGGATATATTGATGATGGATGGATGGACGAATGCATGATAGATGGGTTGATGGATGGATGGAAGGATGGATAGATAGATGAATGGATGGATGGATGGACGGACAGATCGAATGTCCACTAAATAAGTAATGCCCGGAATGAAGTGCATGGTGTTGTGTTTAGAGCTGGGGAACCTACATGATTTGAGGTGGTGATGCAAAAAATCTGGGCAAAAACACTTTATGCTACAAGTCTCATTTAATTCCTGTATTTCTTCAGGGAATATTACTTTACATTTTACATAGACTATCATTTGTACGTTGAATGAATAATGAAGGCACCGCAACTACATACCACTTGGATAATGTCTTTATGCTTGGTCCTGATGTGCTGGCAAGTCTGCTAGCCGAGAGGCTGATTTGCAGAAACAGGAAGTTTCCCGGTGCGCTGCGAGAGCCTCTGACAGTGACTGTGTGTGACAGCGTTGATTAAAGATCATGTAGGCTGTTGTTTTAGGTTCTTTAGTATGATTAGGTTTATGATCTATTCAACATCCACTTCTATACAGCAGCATTTAGCAGTAGTCTAACTTAACCATGAGCAGCTCTGCTTGGACACACATGCTCTGTGACCCCTGATCTCTGACGCATGATGATGTAGAATTGAATTACTTAGATTACACTACGCAGAACCCGGGTAGAAGATGAGAAGTGAGAAAGGAAGAGAACTATGAGTAGATTACAAAGACAAGATGGAGATTAGTTACAGGTATGCAAGTATATCGTAAACTTAGACTGGCGGCTTGAGAGTGAAGCCACAGAATAAGTGCCAGAAGTTGATGTGTGCTGAAAATGAGAGCAATACATAGTAAAATATAATTATTAAGAAAGCCTGTGTTGTATTGTGGTGAATTCCATAATGCTCTCATTAAGCACCACTAAATGCATATCATATATTATTTCAGCCGAACTTTAAGATTCAAAGACTAAATGGCACTAAATAGTATTGGATGGTAGTATGGGTATTGGAACTCAGAGATGATGTCACCCATGTAGGTTGATTGGGTGTGAATGGTTAGTTAGAGTGATGGGTAGGTGGCACCTTGCATGGTAGCCCCTGTCATCAGTGTAGGAATGGGTAAATGATGACATGCAGTGTTAAAGCATAGTGAGTAGTCGGAAGACTAGAGAAGCGCTACACAAGTACAGTCCATTTACCATTTAACACAATTGTCAATTGTAAAATTAATTTCTTACTGTACATAACACAAACACTGAGCGATGAGAGTAATTTATAATCACATGAATGCATTATAAGAGGGATTATAATACATTATAAAAAGTATCACAACCATAGAAATCATAATACACTATTATCCTTGCAAAGAAAATATAATTGAACAACCAGAAGTAAAAAAGAAAAAGACGAAAAATAAAGAAGTGAACACTCAAAACAAGGCAACTGTGGTTCTGGTCTTTTAACTGATGAAGTTACAGTTACCAACCTTACTCGCGGTGACTAATCTAACCACAACACTATTACAGCAGCATGGAATACAACAGTAGTTTCTACACAGCACGGAACTCTGTGGTCCGTAAACATACACAATAGCACGTTAACATTACAGTAAGCTTAGAACAACACAAAACAAGGTAACAAACACACTATGACCTATCTCTGCCCATCCACAAGCCTCTTACTCTGAGATGACTTCATAGCAGTCGATGTGTTTCTTTGAATTTCTGTTTTTGAATTCGGGATCTGGAGCGTCACTTGTTCGGTGGCAGCGGGAATTCTTCTTAAGTTACGGGAATTTTTCTCCTTACGACCGACAAATGTCGACTTGATTGGGAAGATAATTTGTCCTTCTCTTCCTCTGAAGAATGTGCTGCTTCTTTCTGAGGCTTAAATATGGCAGAGTACGGGCACGTTATCCACTTCTCCTTCGGATCTAAAACAGTCTTGTTCGATCAGTGAGTGTAGAACTATTACAAGGTTTTCTTCAAAGCAACAACGTGCATTTGTGCATTTAATTCATGTGTCCACCATGAATAACGCTCCTAATTGAATTTCCATTGGCATTATTTTCGTACTGAGTGACACGAAAAAAGCAGACAATTTGTGTCCCTGGAGACGAACCAATAGATCGCATTTCGTGACTATGTCACAAACTTCCATGAGACTGGGCTGTACATTCAACTCCATGTACTCCCACCACTCCCTCCCTCCCTCCCCTCCTTTACTCCAAGTAGCCTCCAGAATAGAGATGAGGTTCTTCCTCTCTGCTGTGATGCAAGACAGTAGGCAACAATTTGGGGATGTAGGAAGGTAGAGGGAGGAGGGTAGTGATGTGATGGGGGAAGCAGTAGTAGATTGAGGTGACAGAAGGTGAGAGGGGACGAGTAGTTCTCGGTCTACCAACACTAACTCTACACCCTCTGCTTGACACTGCTCTGCATGTGTGTGTGGCTGGCTTATAAGCGTTGTAAAGTATCATCATGAATAATTGATGCTGACCAGATGTCAGGCACCTACTATTCTGTCTGTTACACAAAGAACATCAGATCAGTTTGAGATGTTTTTTTGTGAACGGGTGGAGTACAAGTCAGGTTCAGTACCGGGTGTGGTGAGATAAAGACTCGGTCACAGCGGATGCAGCAGAACGAGGAACATTGTGTCTCTAAGAAGAAAAAGATTAGCCTTGTTGGTGTGTGTGTGTTCATCCAAACTGTATGTGGAGCCCTACTGGCACAATAGCCAGCTGTCCTCAGGGCCCCGACACATCAGTGTGACTGCAGCACCCACGTCCACATTCCCTCCATGCTGGGTGTGGGTGGTGTCATCAGGAGGAAACACTGGCTCTGTGGAGCCACAGGACACCGGGGCTACAGTTGATAGACGGGAGAGAAATGAGAGAGACAAGGGAGAGAAAGATGAAAACCAAGATCAAAGACTCATCTAAAGACAGGTATCGTGTGTGTTTGTGTTATTTATAGAAAGTTTTGTTTCTGATAGGAGTAAACTCAATTTGCATTTGTTGTGCAAGTAAGGAAGTTCTCCCTGGATCTACTTTCTGATGTGAACAAACATTGTTTTATGTTTTTGGGTTGTCCGACCGTCTTCCAGATGTCTCAGGAGGGCATTGACGGAAATTCTTCAAATTTGGCACAAACGTCCACCTGGAATCAAGGATAAACTGATGAGAATTTGGTGATCATAGGTCACTGCATCCTCACCATGAATCAAGAATTGGCATGCTTTTTTAAGTCTTATCATCTGTTAGATCCGGGGGTTCTCTGGCCCGATATGGGGCTACCTACTGACTCAGCTCTCTATTAAAAGATTGGCGAGCTGGTGTTCTGTGAGGAAACTCACCTGGCTCTGCTAACTACCGTTACTCCTGACGTCTACCCTGCTTCCTCTGGTAATGTGCACTCGGCCGAGGGGCCACCCTGGCCGGGCGCTTCTACCAGTCGCATCAGTTATGGCAGCTTTCCTCTTCTGGATACTTAGGCAAATGAATTCTCTTGAGAAATTTACTTTAAATGCAGATTAGATATTTATTGCAGGATATATTAGCAGGGGCACAGCTACAGCTCACATAAAATAATACTATACTTGATTCGATCAGGTTACAATTTCTTCTTAGATTATACTCATTCATTTTCGATGCCAAGGCGGCTCGGTGGAGCTGGATTCACGATGTAATAAAAAGTCCTTTTGGGGTTTTTAGGAGCGAAGGTCTGGCCTGACCTTCGGCTCCTCCTGCGCGGCCAACGAAGTCCGTTCAGCGATCCCTCAGGCTCAGTGCAAAGTCTTTAGGGCGGCTGCGTCCATCTGTTGTCCGGTTGTTAAAGTCAAACAGGGGGGAGAGGAAAATCGCCGTCTTTCAATCTTTGTCCACGAACAGCTGTCTTCTTTCCGTGAACAGAGACGAAGTCCTCCGATGCTGCTGTCGAACGAGGTCCAGTGTTTCTCCATGGAGCACTTGGTCAGCGTCCCGCGATGAATCCCGTCTTGCTCTTTGCAAGTCTCTCTTTTTATAACACTTTTGGGCTCTCTCTCCCCCCCCTCCCCAACACTTCCTAACTCAGCACATGATTATCATGACATCATTGATTATGTGTATGTGCTGCGAACAACACCCATCTTTCTGTGTGTGTGTGTGTTCTGGAAACTACCTAACTTCCCTGTGTGGGTGCTCTCACTTCCTCAATGCTCTGAGTGTGTGTCAGGTTACACCCGTGTATGTGCTCGGACAACACTCCAACATCTGTTATGATCTCAGCCTTTAAGGCCCCCACCCTTCTTACATCAGCTCTTTCCACACACACACAGACTTCACTTTACTCAGATACACATACATTATTATTATCAGTTTTACATTTGTTAAATCACTTCATAATTCTACGTACTACACACTTGCATTAATATGATTATTTAGAATACATTCTGTCAACTTTTGACTATACGCTTTGTGTCTATTTAAGCCTGATTCATATATTGAACATGTATTCCTCCTTTTTAAGGCAGCCTTCCTGGGAGCTCAACTCAACTTTTCTTGTCACATCACAGTGACATAGTGAAGTTGCCAGATATGGTACAATTGCGCTATAATAACAACAGCACAGAAGTGCTGGGTGGATGGATAAACTTGTTTGTCAAGAAATAGTGAAGTCAAGAAATGCCTTTGTGGATGATCAGAGCGGCTGAACAGATCTGATAATGTGACATGTGTTACTATGTATTTAATTTGTTGCACACACCTGGTTGTCCTGCCAACCAGGATACCATATCACAGTAGCTACGGAATCTTCTTCTGATGACATCAAGACTAATCAATAGTTTATGTTTGTTTGTCTACTGTTGCATTAATTGTTAAAGAGAGAGCATATACAGCTCAGTATGTAAATGATACCTGTTGAGGTAGCACAGGTAACACATCTTCTCTAATACTGTTGTCACTCACTATTCAGAAGATATTAAGAGTTGCAAAAAAATCGGAATTTTAAAAGTAATACAACTTACCACAAACAAAACATCATTTCTCAGAGTCATGATTTAGTCAAACTGAAACACACAGACATCATTTTGAACATGGAATCCTAGTGGGCGATTCTCAAAACCTTCATTGTGGAGGCGGCTTCAGGGAGTTGTGTCCTGAAGGTTGTTGGAAGGTCGTTGGTGATGTGGGACGAAGTTCAGAGTCTTTCCCTGTATCCTCTGTATAAAAATACATGAAGTTCAGCTAAAGCTAATATGAGGTTGCATCTTACTCATCTTTCTAGGCAACAATATGTTGTTGTTTTTTTTAAATTTCCTTCTTTTGTTTCCGCAGGCAGTGTTTCCTTGCTGAACAGCAGTAGAGGAAAAGTAACACAAAGCAGGCTTTATATAAGCCATTACCGATCCATGAAAATATGCTGGGTTTGACCCCTATATGATCCTTAGAAATGACTCTCTAGTTTTCAGACACAAAAGACACATAACAGGATTTCAAATCATTAAACAATATAAGAAAATGCATTGACTAGTAAAAAATACCCAACTTTTTTAGTTTTTATTTTACCTTTTTTTAAAGCAAGGCAAGGCAAGTTTATTTGTATAGCACATTTCAACAACAAGGCAATTCAAAATGCTTCACATAAAACCATTTAAAGCATCAAACATAAGGCAAAAGAAAAGGAGATTTAAAAACAATTAAGAACATTCATTGAAACATTAAAAACAGTCATTAAAACACTAAAAATGCAGTAGTAAAATACAGAAATGCAGAAAATTGATTAATATCCTCAAATCTGGTTCAATTAAAGGCAGCAGCAAACAGAAAAGTATTCAATCTTGATTTAAAGGAGCTGAGGGTCTCAGCAGACCTGCAGCTTTCTGGGACTTTGTTCCAGATATGTGGAGCAGAAAAACTGAACGCTGCTTCTCCATGTTTAGTTCCGACTCTGGGAACAGAAAGTAGACCGGTCCTAGACGACTTAAGGGGTCGGGATGGTTCATAAGGTACCAGCAGATCAGAGATGTATTTTGGCCCTAAAGCGCCCTTTGGGCAGGGCGCTTTAACTTTGCCGATTGTGTCAAAACTGGCTGGTAGGGCTGTACGTCGGGGAGTGTGGCGAGGAGTGAGTTTGGTTCCAGCAGTGGCCAGGTCTTTCATGTGGTCAGTGAACTCCAGGTGGGGGGAGGATGGGGAGAGTGTGAGTAACGAGGAGGGGGACCTGGATGGAGTCTGGGGGTTGGAGGTAGGTGCTGGTGAGGGAGGTAAAGACTCCTCCTCTCGGAAGGGTGGAGAAAGTAGGAGATCAGAGGCGGTCCCTGATGATGAGGTTGAAGACTCCTCCTCTTGGCTGTCCTTAGGTGGGGGAATACTTCCCGTAAGGTCTCTATGGCGATGCTGCGTGGTTATCTCTTGTTTAGACTCCTCTTGTCTCTTGTCCTTGGCAGTAGGAACAGACGGATGATGCAGGAAGAAAAATATGTTAGAGGTAAACAGTTTTAAACTTCATGTGCCTTAAAAAGATGTCTGCGCTCCCAGAAAAGGTAGAAATTGTTGATAAAATGTACTGACTGGTCAGTACATGCAGTTGACAGCCATTTGTTCAGTGCAAACAGCCTGCTGAATCCTTCATCTCCTCCTCTGACTGGTGGAAGAGGGCCACTGATAAACAACTCAGCCTAACCAGGCGAGTCATTAAGAACAAATTCTACAATGGCCCACTCTTCAGTTTACATGTTAGTTTATACAGGCAGTAAAATGAGAGCTTCTATTTTCCAGTTCAGTGAGTCCTATAGAGTTGTTGGTTCTATAGAGAGGGTCTCTCAGTTATTGTGCTCAGTCAGAAGTGCAGGCTCTGCCTGCTACAGGGATAATACCATGGACCACGTATGCTTGGATTACTGTGCTGAAGAGTCATAGGGTTGTGTCGTAATCAGCCACTCTACTATCTGCTAGAAAGGGAGCTCTGCTAAGCCTTTAAGCTTATTTAAGACACTCAACTCTAATTAATTAGCAGAAAACAGCAGCAGCCACTTTGTGAATGAGCATATGATCCCTTCAGGCTGATGGGGGTCAGGGTTGGGTATGTTGATGTATCACTTTATAACTACTGCATCTCTCATCAAAGTGGATCATTACTTATGTGTACACTATAATGAACAGTACATCACTGCCGCTAACTAAGACCAACATGTCTGCCAAGCAATATAGAGTCCTCTGCTATCGATTGTAAAATATTGGTTGAATGAACCAATAAGCATTGTGAACTATGACAAAATATACTTCTTCAAGCAAACATAGATCATTTATAGGAGAAAATAGTAGTTGAATACCTCTGTCATCTTAACAAAAGGTCAGAGAGTGAATAAAATAGAATAGAGCCCAGTCAGCATCGATGCATCAGTTTCAGTGGTTAGCCGGATACATTTTCAATCCTTATTTTCCGGTCGTTTATTTCCTAAATAGATACTACAGTAGCCCAAAAGCCAGCAGTGCTGCTTTTCTGTCAATCTACCTGCGAGAAACATTTCAGATGGTCCCATAGTAAATATATGAGGACAAAAACCATCCAACTCATTCACATCTACAAGGTGAGGCAATAACCCCAAGCTGGTAAAAGAGAAAAACATACAGTTTATTCTTGACCTTGACCAACAGCACTTGACAAAGCATTCTTAACTCAAGGTCAAATGTGCTCCAACAAATAAGTAAGTAGAGATGAGTGGTGATTGTTTTTAACTAATTCTGCTATCATTAATGGAAATGGATTTCTCCAGATGTTTAATATGTGGCCTACTGTTTGAAAGATAATGGCACTACTTTTACTGGTTTACTTTGAACTCTAGTAATGTCATGTTTTTTTTAATTACAAATAAATTATAGAAATATAGAACTGTTTATCTTAAGAACTCTAAACGGAATCTTTACTATCATGGGTTATTACTCATATTCCATATATACTTTACAGTTTAGACATAATGACAATTAATTTAGAACACAGAGAGAAAATACATAGGAGAGCTAGTGTATAGTGATTGAATGCTATTTGAAACACTCTATGATCAAGTATGGCAGTTTGATCAACAACTTAGTTTGATAAGGTCTTGTGCAGACTAAATCCTAATGTGATTTGAGTTAGCTTGCATTAAGGTTACTTGTCCTTGAGTTAAGTTGTCATGCACCCTGCACTGCCACAAGTTGCAGCTCTGTATTTATAGCAGGGCTTCTAAATGTCTTTCCTCGTTATTGAGACACAGCGTTCACTGTGTACCTGCTGTCTTGAGGTTGGATTAATCCTGTCTACTGTAAAAGGACCACATCTTAGACATGCAATGGAAAGGGAAGATCTGCTTCTGCCTGTGTGTACAGTTATCTGGCTGTAAGGCATTATGTTAAGGCCAGTCACTGCAGGTAGATAGAGAAAGGGATGAATCTGTAGTGGAAGATTTGGCTCAAGCACGATTGATGATCAAGGAAGATGAACACAAACACAAAAGAGGACGAGTGCAGAGGGAAGCTACAGGCATGTAGTATCAGAAAACAGGAGACCCTGGGACTGTGTGTATGAGCTGTGTGGTCATGTGTGTGAGCGTATGCATGTGGGACGCCCTGGGATCAGTGCTGAGCTGGTTTTCTGCTCGCCTATGTGCTCTGGTGCTGGATACAGCTGATGCATTGAAGCACTGGAGAGTAAGTAAAATGTTGACATTTACATAAATATATACATATATATTTACTGTATGTATATATATATATAGAGAGAGATATAGAGAACAACTTGTATGGAGAACATTTGTGATTGTTTCAGAAACAGTGTCACCTGTAACACGGTTTTGCAGTGTATATCTTCTTGTGTGTTCTGACTTGTGTTCTTAGGTCAAAATTGTAATCATCAAAACAATTTGTTGCAATGATTTTGTGGTTCCAACTAACTCTATTACTATAATTTGACCGGTGCAATATCTGTGTGGGTGGGCAGTATAATGGTTAATATTATGCTTAATTTCAACTAAACAAGCAGTTATTAAGCTAGGAGGCCAATGTTGCTCCCCTTCTGCTTTCTTAGCAGTGCCACTCCATGACTCCATGCATTATCCTATGGTTTTAATGAAAGATAAACATACCGAGTTACGTACAGTACAAGTGTTGAAATAGCAAGCACAGAGTAAAGTCTAGTGGAAATGAATGCTAACGTTAGCAAGCTAGGTTAACTAGCTTCCACTTTCTGAGTGGAGTGCAAACTTAGGTTAAAGTAATGTTGCAAATGGTTGTTGTGGAAGTTAACCCCTTATAGTCTATACAGTACAGCATTCTGACAGTGTCTCCTAGCAACTCTGTCTCTCAGTATATGTCATATTTGTCCAAAAATAATTTAATTCCCTTAAATCCACTTTGAAAAGGTGAACAAAAGAATATTCACAAGCAGCGATAGTATAATTTATAATTGATATTTCATTACAAAAATGTGAGTACATTTATATATTGTATATCTTTGAACTTGTTGATTTAGTTGACTAACTGAGGGTTAAAGTCAATACTTTACATATTGCCTTCTAAATGATGGCTCATCAGTGGCTGTATGAGGATCAGCTTTGAGATTCTTACTAGCGTTGTGCTCGACCCACTTGATCTCACACTCTTCTTCTTTACTGTGTCCACAGCCCCAGGAAGCTCTTGAACACTCCCCCCACCTCTCTGACGGATTAGGCTTAGAGGAAGGGGATTTGGGAGCTGACCCCCTGGAATGGCGTGAGAGAGGAAAAGGAAAGGGTGACACTTCTGCAAAGTATTTTGACTCCAACTCTTGGCACAGCGACACTCTGACAGATTTTAGTCTGGACGGGGAAGACTCTCTGGATGCTTTGCTAGGTCTTGAGGAGACCTGCCTTGGTCGGCGAGCGACAGGCCGCACCTTCCACACAGGGCAGAGAAAAAACAGATGGAGAGAGTCAGTGACGGCCAAGGACGACCACAGAGATGCCACAGAGACATATGTTGGACGATTTAGATGTAGCAGGAGGAAAAGCCCAGAGAGCTATGTGAACCTTAATATTCCCTCCAAGCTCAGCACTAGAGACCTGTGCTCAGTTCAAATTCGACCCTGTCCAAGAACAGAGGAACTAAAACAAGACTTGCACAATGAACAGTCCAGTTTAAAGGCTGTTTGCAAAGAAATTCAAGTCAAGGTTAGCACGGATTCATACAGTTTACATGTACAAAGCCAACATAACACAGACACCTTTGACAAGAAGGTAAATAATCCACTAGACACTCCGGAAGAGAAATTGCATTTACAACCTGAAAAAAGCAATCCCATCAGACTGAATGAATCTACAGACTCAGAAACATGCATAATACATCTAGATACCACAGAGGACAACATTGTGGAGACACAACAGCAAATCAGACACAGGCAGAGCACAAGCTTACAGACAGGAAACATTGAAAGTAAAAACTTAGAGAAGACAGACAGAGAAAGATTAGAAATCTGTAAAGTTCAGGATGTAGACTTAGAGAATCTTGACTTACTCAGAACTTACTCTGTAAAGAAAAATACAAGCTTGAATAGATGCAATAGCGACAATAATGATAGACATTACAGACAGAGAGACCATTTAGAACACCGGCATATAATCAATGAAGACAAAGACATACAGGCTCAAAAAGTGGACAAGGACAAAAGGGACTTGTGCCCGAGTGTGGGGACATATTTTAATGGAAATGATCACAAAATAGTGAGTAACTGTAAAGACAACACATGCATATCTGATACACATTTCACCGACCTATTAAATGCACAAATACCCGACAGATTTCGAGCGTGCTCTTGTACATATACTGAGACAAAATACACAGACCCTCAGTTAATTACAGATATTGTTGTAGCAAGTCCAAACATCACAGAAGCACAAAGCGCAAATACAAATAGTGTGTCACATAACACAAAGTCAGCAAAGCTCAGAGACACACTCAATACAGTCAGTACAATGGCAGACAAGTTGGATATTTGCCGTTCACAAACTCTGTGTGAAGACAGCTCCAACAGAGGACTGTCAGAGATCCACCCTCAGGTTTGTACTATAGCTACAAAGCCCCAGGATAAGGCAAGGGTGTCGGATGTCTGCTTTCAGGAGGAGCAGTTTGGGTGTGTTTGTACTACAACAGAGGGGATAACGCCACCTGGGACAGTAAATGAAATATGTTCCTCCATTACATTTTCCACAGAGACCACAGCCTCTTTTTCATTGGATACCTGTTTTACTGAGCTGACTGTGGCTCCAAAGGTTTCTACACTATCCTCAACTGTCCTGTTGGCAGACTCAGATAGGAAAGAGCTCACTGACAGGCAACCAGATCAAAAACAACCTCAGGGAGCAAGGTTACAACCATGGCAAGTTCCAGGTCCAACGCATGGTTTAATTCCCAATCACTTTGATCAGGGGGGTGCTATGATGGAAATACCCACTCATATGCAACTCCATTCTGTGGACAAGCTTTTGGAGAGGGAACCAGGAACTGATTCAACTCAAATCCAATCTGATACTGGTAAGGATTCTGAGGAATTTCTGTCTCATCACCCATTGTCGAACCAAGAAGCAGAGGATACATCCACTCTGTTATCAGAGAACTGTGGAGGAGAGAGGAGGAGGGAAGGATCACCCTGCTCTCTTATTTTGCAAAACAAGCAGCAGGAGGTGGAGAGTAGTCATGTTTATCATGACCAGGAGTCCATTCAGGACAGTAGTAGAGAACACCCAGACATAGCTCAAAAGGCCATTTCCAAGACAAACATACAAACTACTGTCAGCAAAATGTCCAGTCATTGTAAGCAAGTTCAGCTGGTACTAAATATCCCTGAACCTCCCTGTGGCCTGAATGTCTCTTTGTCTCTGCTCTCAGACTCCAACAATAACACCAAGGCCAGTATAAATGGAGTGGGGAGAGGTGAGGGCCTAGGCTATTTCTCACAGGGAACCCAGAGAAACTACGAAAGTAATGAGAGAATAATTTGTCCCGTGGTTGAACCATCAACAAATGTGACCACTAACTCCTTGGAAGATATAGATAAGTCCCAGGAAGATTTGGAGGTGTTCCTGTCTTCAATTGACCAAGGACCCAACTGGAGCAGTGAGGACACTGAATCTGTGCCTGGGAAAAACCTTGAAAGCCACAGCCATTTAAGTCTGGCTCATGCAGATGAGCTAGAAAAACTAAAGAGAGAAAATGGTATTGAGGATAACACTGTCTTAAGTCTAAAGTGCAAGTGCTCTAACTCAGAAAGACCCTTAGTGTTATGTTCAGAGAGCAGAGGGCTATTAATGGAAAGCGAATTCAATGAGAGAGAGGGGCACTATTGTAGCCAACCAAGGGGTCACAGCTTACCTAACAGAAGAAGAGCCAGCCTATGCGAATCATTTGAAGAATATACAATGGCTGAGGAGTGTAGAGACCACACACAGTTCAGATTGCCAGCTCCACAGCAAGAGGTGAGGGTAGTAAGGTACTCACACCCTGATGTCAGCCTCAACCTGCTTGCTGTCAGTAGTTTAGAGCCAATTTTGGAGGCTGAGCATTCACCAGAAAATTGTGGTGTAACAGAGGATGATTTTAAAATAGAAACACAGAAAGAATATAATGTCATAAGGCCTGCTGAGGGAGTTGGTGATATTGCCAATCTTTCAGTGGACATATCCAGTTCCAAGAGTCCACACCACCTGCCTGAGCAGGAAGAGGTATCTTTCACTGCTGAGATAGAACCTGAGGTGAATCCAGCAACACCTGTTCTATGTGGTAGTGGCCAAGAGCACTGTCGACCTATGACTGTTGCCTATGATGCTGTGTCTTACACCAGCGATGAGTTGGAGGATCCTCACTTTGCTATTCCAGCCAAAAAGGCCAACCTTGACAAAATTACCAAGAGAAGCAAAACAAAAGGCAACCAGACAGGAAATAAAGGCTCTACGTTTTCTGTCTTTGCTAAAATGCCTTCTTTTAGGAAGGCAAAGGGCTCAAAGGGTGCCAAGAGTGAGGAGGTACCCCAGAAGTCATCAGATGGGGGAGAGTGCCTTCTGTCTGAGCAAGGGGCACAGAGGGACAACTCAGATGATGAGTTTTTTCACAAAGGTGACATCCTCAACCAAACAGTCCCCCAAACATTTTCCTCATTGCATTACGAGATAGAAGAAGAGGACTACGGCTTATCCCCCTCTACTCCCCACACTTGTCATGTCCATCAGCTAGTCGGCCAAAGGAGTAGTGGTGAGGGTAATGAAGGACCAAGCCCAGACAACCCCTTCCTCAGGCAAGTCCAGTCACCTAATCGGCAGACCTACAAGAGGAGCAAGAGTAATGACAGTTTAAACATTCACATTCACTTTGCACAAGCACACAAGTCCCTTTCCAGCCTGTTTGAGTCCCGTTCAATGGATAAGGAGAATGAGGAGCAGGCTACTGTGGGCTTTGACATGGATTTTGGTATAGCCAAACGATCCTGGAGGAAGCCAAAGAAGACCAAGGAGGCTGAGCTGCTAAAAATAACTTGTTCAGTGCCAGATGGGGAATGTAGCAACACAGCTTCTAGGCGTGGCTGTGGAGACATACCATCTTCTCCACTCCTGGACAGTCCAGGGTCACCGTCCTCCCTCAGAGCCCTTCCCCACACTGATTCCATCACCAAGTGGGGAGTTCCACAAGGAAGGGGAAAGGAAATCCCCCATGGGTGTAAATCGGAGGGCCAGAGAAGAAAATGTTCACCAAATGGTCTACCTACCCCACTGTGTATGTCTGGCCTACCTCCCTTTTCAGATGACACTGCAGTCCCACAGCCAAATCACACCAGCCCTATTTCACCTTTAAGCTCCTACTCACTAGCCACCCATACTCATCCATTTTCGCCATCCTGGGCCAGGTCGCACCCAGTGGCCAGCGAGGGCTTGTCTAAGAGCCCCCTTCGGCCAATGAGCCCTAAACCTAACAGTCCAAGGCCAGCAGCTCAGCGTAAACATTTTTGCTACCCCCTCTCACCAAGGGCCAGTTCAGTCTGTCCTATCCTTCTGGGACAGTTGGTAAGCGTGGAGGGATTAACAGACCCCCCAGAGAGACCTAAGACCCTTAAACCATCAGCTAGCCCTCTGGGTCTTTGCCTCAGTCCTTTGGATGCAGCTGAAGGCAGAGCAGACAGCCACTCACACATCAGCCTGTATGCCATTGGCTCTATCAACGAATTACAGGTAAGGAACATTAGTTTGTCACGCACAGAGCAGATTTTTGTAAAATTTAAATAGAAATGTGTAACATTTTGATATGTAAATTATAATCTTGATAATAAGTAACAATGTTTTTTTTGTGTGTGTAAATGTTGTAAATGCCCTTCTTTTTTGTATGTTAGACATCCCTAAACGGTTGTATAGATAAAACAGGCTTATTCAGGCCTCAATTGAAATGGCAATGAGGTTCCAACTCCCTGGGAAAACTGTTTCTTCCCTGCCTACAACTCACACACACTAGCTCTGGCTTGGAATGAAAAGGCAAAAAAAGCCAACACCAGTTAATCTCTTGCTCTGCAGACGAGCGTGTTTGTGTGTGTAGGTGTCATGGTGGTAGCCAGTGATTGTCAGTATCTGAGTTGGGACAGAGAACAAGTCCCTCTTTCTTTTGGACTCTCTGTAAAGAAGAACAGGAGAGTCAACTCTTGCTCATTCTCAGCCCCCAGCAGTTTGGTAGATTTCCATTGTCTGAGTTAGCTGGTTACCATAGTCCCACCTCCCTGGCAGTGCTTACAATTGTCTTGTGATACACAACCAGAGCAGGATAATTTGAGGATTAGCTCCCCCTTGTGGAATCCGGCCATTTGATGTTCAATCTGATAAAAAAAAATATTGCTTTGAAGTGTGATCTGGCAAAAAATAACAATAATATGATTTTGACCTTAAGCAGTTAATTTGTTTAGAGTTATCTTATCTAAATGATGTCTCATCAAAAAGGCAGGGATTGCTTTGTGTCCCTACATAAAGCTTAGATTCCCTCCAGCTAAAATAAAGTGGGTGACCTAATCAAGCAGTTAATCTAAATAACCATTATTTTTCTCATACCTTTGTCCGGTTCACTACTACTTCTCCACTTTAAAAAGATCTGTACAACTGTACAAACAGACATTAAAAAATGCATGCATTTTCAGAGTTGATTTATGCAGTGGCAAGATGAAATTGAAGTATAATTCAGGTAGTGGTTAAAAACACAAAATTGTTATATAGAGAGTTTAGCCCGCCTGATACTATTTAATCTCAGAATATTGAACATAAACAGACATTTAAAAAATGAATTGTAGTTATTAAAGGAGTGTGATCACGATTTGTACTGAGCAGACATGTTACAGTGGAAAAATAGGCTTGTCAGTGCTCTCTGGTGGAGAAACTTTTTTTATTTTGTTAAACCTTTATTTATACAGAGGGTAGCTTTGTGGAGAGCAATAATCACTCTTTCAGGAAGGCCAGGAAGGGCCTTGATCAAGAATGTCCATAAAGGAGACTGTTTCTGAATGACGTCAACAGTATCTTTATTCTTTACTGCCTTGTAATACACCATCACAACTGCAATATGCTTAGATTGGCCAATAATATCAGCCAGCGACTCTGTGTTAAAAATCTGCTGTTGTTTTAGCAGCACAGCTCCTGAAGTGCAGTGGCTGGCCAAATTATATTCACCAGGCTGACTAATATCACACATTTGCTAGATAAAATTAGTTTTCCAGTAGGCTGCGTGAGGATTATACAGGAAGAAAACAGCCTTGGTTTTATTTGTTGATTCACTGGTCTTCTTTCCAAACAGTAAAATTGGAATGCTCATGACGTTTGGAACCTCCATCAATCTTTGCAGACGCCATTAATACTTTCAGAACTCAGCAAGAGAGATCAAGAAAAACACAGCGAGTCCCTTGATGTGCTCATGTCATGCACGTGTCACAGTCAGTGTGGATTATTACATTTAATCGGTTATTTGTTCCCTTTTGCCTTTTCATTCCTTTTCAAGTATTTGTGGAATACAGCTTATTTTATGAAATATAGAATCAGCTATTTTGGAATCTTGGCAGTGCAAATTCATTTCTGTTGAAATAAATGAAAAAAGGTATAGTGGAAGTCCCCAAGAGATTTGGGGGAAAGACACTTTACAGCCACGAAACCGGATTTTAAATTTTTTGGTTTGGTTTCATCGTTTACGCTACCACAGGTCTGAACCTTGCTGTGTGAGCACTCTCTGCATGGAAATGCAATACAATGACAAACTTATAGCCAGTACATTGAAACTGTGAGATTGTGGGGATTGACTAACCAGCTCTATTTCAGTGAATGGAAGTGCCGTCCAAGTATAAATAATGTCCATCCTCATGTCATATTATACAAATACGTTCCTTTGATAATCTTGACGGTCCTGTATCCAAAGTTACAATCGCAAACTAAAGTTAAAAGTAGCCACAGTCCTGCACTGTACCTGGGGGACTAAACGGGAGTGGAGTTGTTATAGAAAACGGTGACTGGGACTAACCAGTAAACTGTGCACTCAAAAGGGCACGCAATGCGATGCCAGGCAGTCCAGATCAAGAAGGCTTTTGGAGCTGAAGGTTGAAGGGAAGGCCTCTGTGGGTCTTGGTGGGCTGAGGACTGGCTGCTGGATGGATGTGGGCTTTGATGGCGGTGGCCAGCAGCGAAGACGAACATTTTCAGACGACATCTGGTTTGAAGAGCAAAAGAAAAACAAATGCAAACTGGCCAGAGCCATCGGGGGGAGCTTGGGACAACTCAACACACTGTTATCTGAGGACATGGACAAAGTAAGATGTGGCCCCAGCGTCATGAGCTGCCAAAGCAAAGATCCAAACCTTGGAAGTCTTTGTAATACTCATCTTCTCCCTTCTCTGCCTTGCTTCTGAGTTTCCATTCCTCCTGCACAGTCTGTTTCTCTCTGGTGGTTTCTGACAGGTTATCTTTGATATGAAGCCTGTTATCACTAAACTTTCTGTTTCAGGCATGGCCTCCTAATTTCCACTCTTCTTTACATTCATTTATTTATCACCATTCTTCTTCTATTCATTTATTTTACGATTGCATTTTACTCAGTTGTATTGATTGAGTGATTGTTGTTCACGGGTTCATGTCGAGGTCATCATTAGCAGACAGTCGGTGATAATATCCGTGACTTGAAATAATCATCTTTCAATCCCACAGACCGATGCTGGAGTCATCTTGGGGCCCATTGAGGCCTTCCGGGGTATGCCCCTCAAAGCCCACTGCTTCTCTCAGAGCACCCCCATTGGTCTTGACTGCCTGGGCTGGAAAAGACACATCTTCTCCTCCTGTAAGTACCCACTCTGGTCAAATCTTTTTAGAATTTTTAAATAGTTAAGATTCAACTAATTTGAACCTGTGTCATTTTGGTAACTAGATAGCCAAAATCATGTTTTATGACTCAGCGCACACAATAGCCATTATGTTTTTGGGTTGTTCATCTGTCTGTAGCATTCTCGTGTGTTTCACACAAATGTCTAATAGGATAAAATGATGACAATTTGGTGAGACATGGATGTAAACTACAACTTCAGTGATTGGTGGAGGCATACAACCGCGAAACAGTAGTTCTAGTTTTATTCCATCATGGTGTGCCTGAGTGGCACTAACACTAATGCTATTTTCACCATACGAGCGACAAAGCTACCAAACAGCTAAGCACAGCCAGCTATGTTGTCGCAGAGTTGCCATTGTAGTGTTGCTCCTTCACTGGTTGATGTAGTTGTTTTATTAAATAGTAATGGGACCTGGCTAATGGCAAGACACATCTTCTTCCACTTTTTTATGAAGGCAAATCACTGTCAAAATCCGAGAGCGCAAATGAGATCCATGCGCGCGCGAAAATCAAACAGCCGCGCACGTATTTTACTTTGACGAGCGCTTTTACATCACTCCGCGAGCAAAATATCGTCTCGCGCGAGCAGAATTCACTCTCGCGTGAGCAAAAGTCACTCGCGAAGCTTCAACCCGCTCGCGAGCGAGTCTTTTACCTGCTCGCTCGCGAGCAGTTTTTCTTTTTGGCAGTAAGTGGGCGGACCCAGTCGCCATTGTATCTCTACATCTAATTGGTTACAATCCTCGTCTTTGGATAAACCGGATATCACTCTGACACAGACGCTAGGGGGAGATTTTCAGATTGCAGGTCAGGGGAAAATAATGTACATTTTACTGCACGGGTACTTTTACTTTCTGCACTTAAAGTACATTTTGCTGATAATAACATTGACTAAGGTTTTGAATGCAGGTATTTTACTCGTAGTGGATTATTGTTTCATCAGTATGGCATTAGTACGTTTACTGCAGTGAAGGATCTGAATACTTTTTCATCCACTAACTACTTGTCAGTGATTTAAAAGTTAATATACAAACAGTGGTCCCTAATCTTGGCTCCAGATCTTTGAGCAGGTCCAAATTGTTGCTCACCTCAATTGTTAACACCTCTATTAACATAATTTGTATTTCATCAGCCTCTACAGTCTGAAAAGTTTACAAAACCTGTCAGACAAATGTAGAACATCCTGAGATGTAGTGGAGTAGTGTTTAGTGGCGGATTGAAAACCACCTCTATCAGACCTAGCGTCTGTGTCAGAGTGATATCCGGTCTATCCCAAGACCGGCTGATTGATTTTCGCGCGCACATGGATCTCATTTGCGCTCTTGGATTTTGACAGTGATTTGCCTTTATACTTTTTCGACAGAACAGGAATTGTGGAGAGGAGAAAGGGAGAGGAAATGGGGAAACTAAAACACATGATTGGGTGAAGCTTCATTGGAGTGCTGAAAAATGTTCAACTTTGATTTGTAGCGCATCACACTGTCAAGCAGCGACAAGTGTCGGGCGTCACTTTGTAGCCTTCCATTGAAAATTAGTTGTAGACTGTTGATTTGTCACTCGTGGTATGAACACAGTGTCCTTGGGCAAGACACTGACCCCTAAATTGCTCCCATAGGCTGTATGAATGGGTATTTAGTGGCGGGCTGTGCATTTTATTCCTGGGCCTTCTGTGCTGTCCTACTACAGTTGAATTACCTCCTAATAACCTCATTATGACACATCAATCTAGCAAACCTGCAGCAGATCCACACATTCCACCACACAAGAGCACGAGCCATTCAAATATTATTCGTAAAAACGACACGATAGACAAATGAACAGTAGTAACGTTACTGCAGATGTAAAAACCAAACGCAGTTTGTCACTTACCGAATGCTGTTCACTTAAAGACAAACTCCATCCTCCTTTCTTTTTAAAGAGTTTAATCCCACGTACATCATTTCAATTCCAGTAAGACGTCCTTCTCGATTCATGGATGTCAGTGACAGTCGAGCCTCCCCAGTTGTATTTCGGCAGTCTGCGGCGGCCGTTTCACAGCGGAACCGGGATCCCACCTCCGCCGTGGCGCCTGCTGGCCGCCGCAGACCGCACACCGGGACTCGGTTGCGGAGCTGTTTCCCTGCGAAAGTGTTCGTTGAGTTGTAGATCCCCTAGAGCAGGGGTCTCAAACTCCCGGCCCGCGGGCCGAATCCGGCCCGCCACGTCATTTTATGTGGCCCGCAAATCCGCCAGCAAAAAAAAAAAAAAAAGTTTAAAAAAAAAAGAAAATTAAATTGTTTTTTTTAAAGTTAGACTTGATAATAAAAATATCCCCATTGTTGAAATTATGAGATAGAAAGTCGAAGTTATGAGATAGAAAGTCATAACTATGATAGAAAGTCAAAATTATGAGATTGAAAGTCATAATGATGAGATACTTAAACACACAGTCACAGAAGCAGCTCTTTGGCTGGTTACTGTACATTTGACATGGAAATGTATTGTGAGTACATTGAAGACTACTTTAAACGTGGCTTTAACATGAAATACTTCACGTGGGATTGTGCAAACGCACCCTTGAAAGGATTTTAAGCTTTGAAGAAAGTTATTTTAATAACTTGTTTGATATTTGTCTTTGCTATTTTCTTTAATAGTTTGATCTTTGATAGAGTAATGTGGGTTTCTTAACCCTAAATTAAAAGGGTTTAATTTATAATAACAGAAATGTGCTTAAATATATTTTTACAATTATATAACTGCACGTACAATATTTGTACACTTGAATAAACAATAATCAAATGCAGAGAGTTATTTAACAATATGTTAGGAGTAGTTACATTTACAACCGGCCCTTTGTGGGCGACCATGATGCTGATGTGGCCCGGAGTGAAAATGAGTTTGAGACCCCTGCCCTAGAGTCTCTCCAAAAGTTTTCAAAAGCACCCTAGCTTGTGTCCTGCCGTGCTATGGTGTCCTCAGGTTAGCGTAGCTCCAAACACCAAGACGCTCAGTTAAAATGAAACACATTCCCAGCCATAAAATGTGCAACGCTTCTCTGACGCTGTCAGCTGTTAATGCTGACGTAGTTGTAGGCCAGCTAGAAGGCTCTGGCACGTCAAAGAACACGCCCAACATGTCAAACTAAAGATCTGATTGATTGAAGACTATGACAATCAACAGTATCGTTCCCATTCACTTAAACTGCAAAGGGATTCACTTGTGAGTCAGCAGGCCTCGGGCCTCTCTTCTTATCGAGAGAAACAGGGGTGAAATCTGATTGGATAAAAGCTCTACTTAAAACAAGCTGCACTGGAAGCAGAGCAACTGAGGAAGACAGTAGCTGTGCAATGACAAAATAAGATAATGGGAAAAATATTTTTATAAATTATAATACATGTAGTGTATTTCTGAAAAAATATTAAATTATAAAATAGCTATAACTTTGTGATTCTGTTTAGGCCAGCAGGGAAGGCCTTGAAGGCCCTGACGGCCCACCACTGTAGGTATGAATGGTTAGACAGTGGACAGATGGCAGGTGGAACCTTGCATGGAAGCCCTTGCCATCAGTGTATGAATGGGTGTAAATGGGTGAATGTCATCTAGTGTAAAAAGCACTTTGAGTGGTCAGAAGACTAGAAAAGCATGACACAAGTACAAGTCTATTTACTATTAACATTTAATTGACACTTAACTGCAGGGTTGACAATTTGAGCCCTGGTTCCTCCTGTCCACATGTAGAAGTGTCCTTGAGTCTAAACTACTGCTCCCCAACTCTATTCCTATTGTATACTTAATACCTATTGGTGTCCTGATGATCTTTGAAGAAAGCACTGGAATCAGACAGAATTTAATGCAATAGAGGTTATTCTTCAAGCAAAGAACACAACCCGAGTCATTCTCCGAAAAATGATTTATTCTGTTCTTACATAGTCTTATATAGTGGGACTGACATCGCTTTTGCCCTTGTAAGCTCTTCCTCCGTTTCCCTTCTCCTGTCACGTGGGTGTGAGTTATGTTCGTATGGTTTCTAATGTGTGTATTGCATGTACCAATGTGTCATGGTCAGCTTTATCTTTCTAGTGGGAGTTGAAAGCCTTTTCCTGATGCCGCCCAGCATAACGTGAATCTTTTTTATCACAGATCAGCTGTTCTTTCACAGCCCGAACGACCTTCGCTTGCCATTTCCATGATAGTCTTACCACACACCTGCTATGCCTCTTTAGTAGTAAAGACAGCCTTACCACACATCTGCTATGCCTCTTTAGTAGTAAAGACAGCCTTACCACACACCTGCTATGCCTCTTTAGTAGTAACGACAGCCTTACCACACACCTGCTATGCCTCTTTAGTAGTAACGACAGCCTTACCACACTCCAGCTTTGCCTCTTTAGTAGTAAAGACAGCCTTACCACACACCTGCTATGCCTCTTTAGTAGTAAAGACAGCCTTACCACACACCTGCTATGCCTCTTTAGTGGTAAAGACAGCCTTACCACACACCTGCTATGACTCTTTAGTAGTAAAGACAGCCTTACCATGCGCCTGCTACGCCTCCTCAGTAGTTTTTTTCGACAAGATACTTTGATCCTTATTAAGGCAAACAGGCTGTATGTTGACCCATTCAGACCACACTATATTCACACTATTCTCAATATGCGAATGTCATATATGTGAGTTTCAAACATTTAGATATATTTAAACAAATAGATATAATCCATGGGGCTATTATGATAAATCAAACTCCAACACTACTCTTCATACAATGACACTCTAGGTACCCCTCTAGGGTAAGTTTTGCACTCACGGATGGCATGTCTGTTTCCACTCATTACATGTTGAGTGTCCTTACAAAATATACTTCCAGTGTATCTTTAACCCGTCGATCCTCCTCTCCCACCCGCCCTGCGCAGATTTTTTTAGCTCTTTATACTCCGTTCTGATAGGGTCTCATAGGGACAATAATGGATTTACGTTGGAGTTAGTTGAAAGCCTGCTGAGTGTCATACAGATGCCACTGTCCAATGAGAGCTCATTCTTGCATCTTGTACTGTACGACATGGTATTCAAAACAAAAGATAATTGCCTGAGCTTAATTTGGAGATGTACCTAGTCCCAGTTTAGTCTACTCCTCTACTTTTTTGACTGGAGCTTTATGTCTACAATGTGAGCAGCTGTTTTTTTCATGGTGAGAAATAGTCATTTTGGCATTTTGGCATCGGGCTTTAAAGTACTGTGCACATCACCTCCTGCACCATATTTACATGTTTAAAAAGTTAAGTTAAGTTGAAAACAATGCAAAATAATGTTAATTACTGAAAGCAATACTTGAATCAAGAGAATAATCCATATTTCTTAGTCAGTAGTCTCCGGAGGAAGCAGGATGTGTGTTCATGTGAAGTTTCAAATGTACTCTAGAGATCAGGCCAGGCTCTTTCAGGAACCAATAGAAAGGATATTGGAAGCAACATACAAATAATGACATAACATGAGTGATCACATACAAAACAGGAGGAGGTGAGTG
The DNA here is from genome assembly GCF_004355925.1 of Anarrhichthys ocellatus. Classification (NCBI taxonomy): domain Eukaryota; kingdom Metazoa; phylum Chordata; class Actinopteri; order Perciformes; family Anarhichadidae; genus Anarrhichthys; species Anarrhichthys ocellatus. The sequence goes on from NW_022280131.1 coordinate 743,959, forward strand.
AACAGTGTATATTAGCATTTTATTATATTATAACTACTGCCCACAAGTTTAGTTCATTAAATTGTTACAGTATGATCACATCAGGTACACTGCATTTTGATTGATGCAGATCATCTCTATGTCTTGGAATTCGATAGTATTGCTGATAAATGGTCATCTATGTTGAATTAGTGCAGGGTGTAACTGAAACTGAGTCACAATATATTAATCAAACACATTGCACGACATTAATATACACACATTTTATTGCTTGAACTGCTGCTGGCAACACTAGACAACATCAGTGATAGTCCATATTTTATGTAACTGTGCAGCTTTATAATGTTTTATGAGAGAATAACAGCATGTCTAGTTGAGGCTAGCATTAACACAGTACCATTGCAGTTCTTTACTTAACCTGCTGGCTGCAGTAAGTCCTCACTGTAAGGTCCCTCATACCTTACAGATGTATGCAAACAAATACTAATGTGCCATCGGGGGCCTCATGCTATTTTAATTTTACACTTATTTTTTGAGGGGGCCTTGTGACAGAGAGTTCTACATTTATCAGACAACATAAAACATTTTAGTCCAGCCAAACAAGAACTTTCCCTAAATAACTAGCCAATGTATTAATTATATTACGGAATATCTTGCCAAAGGTAACAGGACCCTAACCTAATAGGTGCAGATTTGAACACACTCTTTCTTCCTTCATCTCTCATTTTCATCAAAGTTTCTAGCCAAGCAGTACAACAAACTAAATTCCTAATATCAAGATATATCAATTTCAACTTGATCCATGTAGGGAATATTGTTTTTTTTTATGACTGCCACCTATTTGGTTCTTGTTGATGTCTACAACGGCCTTTCAGAAGCAGCTGTATGGGGCTTAGTTTTATATTGTAGCATGTTAGGTCACTAAGCTTCTGTTAGCACCTAGTTGCCAGCTTATTTATCTAAAATGAATGCAACAGTCCTGTAGTAAATTCCACCTTCATCAATGTTCAGTTTTGTTGAACTGTGTGATAGAGGTGTACATTTTGGAGGGGCCACAGAAGTTGTGATAGGCAAGGCAAGGCAAGTTTATTTGTATAGCACATTTCAACAACAAGGCAATTCAAAGTGCTTCACATAAAACCATTAAAAGCATCAAAACATAAGGCAAAAGAAAAGGACATTTAAAAACAGTTAAGAACATTGATTGAAACATTAAAAACAGTCATTAAAACATTGAAAAGCTACAAATATAATAGAAGTTGCAGTGCAGTTTAAGAAATAGAATACAGTAGTAAAATCCAGAAATGCAGGAAATTGATTAATATCCTTGAATCTGGTTCAATTAAAGGCAGCAGCAAACAGAAAAGTCTTCAATCTTGATTTAAAGGAGCTGAGGGTCTCAGCAGACCTGCAGCTTTCTGGGACTTTGTTCCAGATATGTGAAGAAAAACTGAACGCTGATTCTCCATGTTCAGTTCTGACACTGGGAACAGAAAGTAGACCGGTCCCAGACGACCTAAGGGGTCGGGATGGTTCATAAGGTACCAGCAGATCAGAGATGTATTTTGGCCCTAAACCATTCAGTGCTTTATAAACCAACAGCAGGATTTTAAAGTAAATTCTTTGTTGGACAGGAAGCCAGTGCAAAGACCTCAGAACTGGAGTGATGTGATCCACTTTCTTGGTCTTAGTGAAGACTCGAGCTGCAGCCTTCTCAATCAGCTGCAGCTTTCTGATTGACTTTTTATAGAGACCTGTAAACCAGTAGCAGCCCGTGTCTTTTATACCTGGGCCTTCGGTGCTGTCCTACTACAGTTGAACCACCTCCTAATAACCTCATTATGACGCCACAGCTATGGTTATTATTTGGTTCTAGGGGGGTAACAATACACGTATTCTACACTCAACCTGGCAACATGCTGTCTGACACTCCCACCACGGAACCACAACATTGTACCCTGGTGAGGCGCGTGTGTTCTGGGAGGCACACTATGCTAAACTAGCTTAGCAGGAAAACAACAGCAGCGCACAGGCTACAAACTCTCCCCGCAGCATTTAGGCAGCTGTTCCCTACTGATTCAAACAGGGCTAAAGCAATCACCACACAATCCCCATTTCCCCAGACCATAATTCTTGCTTTGTAAAAGAAAACAGCCCAAACAGAGAATAAAATGTCCGACCCTAACCCCGCGCATAACGGGATGCTTCGTCATTAACGGACAATGCATATAGTCAAAATCAATGTAATTAACACAATGACAAGAACAAACTCACAAGAATCAGTCACATAAATTTATAACAAAGCATGACAAATCAATCCAGTAAAAATGCAGAGCTAAAACACGTATTCCGCCGAACACTCAAGAGCACGAGCCATTCAAATATTATTCACATCAGAGGGAACAATATTAACCATATCATAAAAATGACACCATAGACAAATGAACACAGTAGTAACACTACTGTAGATGTAAAAACACAAAAGCACTTCACTTACCACAGATGCTGTTCACTTCAAGACAAACTCCATACTCCTTTCTTTGATTACAAAGAGTTCAATGACGCGGTTGTACAGAACATCGGTGCGGTTCAGTTCCAGCCAGAGGTCCTCCTGCAAACTTGTTCGTTGAGTTGTAGATCCACTCGGGTCTCAGCAAAAGTTTTCAAAAGCACCGTAGCTTGTAAGTGTCCTGCTGTGCTATGGTGTCGTGTTGCTGCCTTGGTTAGCCACCTCGCGTTAGTGTAGCTCCAAACACCAATACGCTCAGTTGCAAATGAAACGCTTTCCCAGCCATAAAATGTGCAACGCTTCTCCAACCCTGTTAGGTAGGAATACCGTTCGTACCAATCCTTTTCCTGGCTGGGTCAGGGCTGCTAGCTGTGGGGTTGGCCGACCCTTTCTTACGATGTCCATTTTTTCCTGAAATGTCCTCCAGAAAGGCGTTGCCAGTAACTTCGCCACCAAATCTGTTTCTCCTCCTCCTTCAGTCATTGAGTTTAAAAAAAACAAAGTTAGGTTAAAAAAAAAGAATCTACACCAAGCAAAACGCTAAAAATGTCATGTCAATGTCTAACTTCTTACATATCTTTCAACTTGAACTCTTACTACTAATAATAACTTCTGGTAGCTAGCTTTAGTTAGTGACGCTAGCCCACTGACCAATCACGGCGCACGTTCATGCTGAGCTGCACGTTAATGCTGATGTACTTGTAGACGACCTCAGTAGTTCTGGCATGTCAAAGAACATGCCCAACATGTCAAACTAAAGATCTGATTGGTTGAAGACTATGACAATCAACAATATCGTCCCCATTTACTTTAATCTGCAAAGTCTACCTAGAGGGCATCGGGCCTCTCTTCTTACCTAGAGACATAGAGGTGAAATCTGATTGGATAAAAGCTCTACTTAAAACAAGCTGCACTGGAAGCAGCACTGCCGGCTGGAAGCAGAGCAACTGAGGAAGACAGGAGCTGTGCAATGAGAAAAAAAAGCTAATGGGAAAGAAAATTATAATACATGTAGTGTATTTGTGAAAAATTATTAAATTATAAAATAGCTTTAATTTTGTGATTCTGTTTAGGCCAGCAGAGAAGGCTTTGCTGGCCCTGATGGCCCACCACTGCTGTAAACACACCGTTACAGTAGTCGAGTCTACTGAAGATAAATGCATGGAAAAGTTTTTCCAAATCCTGTTGAGACATAAATCCTCTAATCCTTGATATATTATTCAACTACACCTAGATTTCTTGCTTGGTTTGTGGTTTCAATCATCAGTGATTGAAGCTGAGCGCTGACCTTCAATCATTCGTCCTTGGTACCAAAAACAATAACTTCTGTTTTATCTTTGTTTAATTGAAGAAATTTCTGGCACATCCAGTCGTTGATTTGTTCAATGCATTTACCCAGCGCTTGTATGGGATTATAGTCCCCTGGTGATATAGTTATCTCGATTTGTGTGTCGTCTGCATAATTATAATAACACACTTTGTTGTTTTCTATAATCTGAGCTAGTGGAAGCATGTAGATGTTGAACAGAAGAGGCCCCAGTATTGAACCTTGGGGAACACCACATGTCATTTTAGTCAGCTCTGATGTGTAATTAGCTACAGACACAAAGTATTCTCGGTCCTTCAAGTAGAATTCAAACCAGTTAAGTGCTGTGCCAGAGAGTCCCACCCAGATTTTTAGTCTTTCTAGTAGTATGTGATGGTCGACCGTGTAGAATGCAGCACTGAGATCCAGTCTGAAATTCTGCCACTGTCTGTGTTTAAGTGGATGTTGTTGAAAACCTTAACAAGAGCAGTTTCAGTACTGTGGTGCTGTCGAAAGCCTGACTGAAAGACATCAGACGAATTACCAGACTAGCTATCATGTATATATAGTATAATACTGCTGTAGAGATGTTAACCTCACCATCATCATCATCATCATCATCCTTTCAGTGACAGTACACACCTGGGTTGTGGTTCCTGAAAGCATCCCCTGTCTGGGACATATTGGCACATTTAGAAAAATGGCAAAAAAACTAACATTTGTCCTCGCAGATGTGTTGTCTAGATTTGGAGATAACGCAGATCATGTTGTGAAGGATAGGTATTTCCAGAGAAAACAGCTGTTCTGTGGTTATCCAAACTAACAGGGGCACTGTCTGTACAAAGCTGTGAGAACCTCAATTGTATTGGGGTGGAGGCAGAAACAGCAACTTAACAGCAGCTGGAAATCTGTTTTTTGCTGACCTTAGGTGTCTTAACTTTGAAACAGCAGTGTTTAGGTGATTGATTGACACAAAATTTAAAACTATTTTTACAGTTAATGGTTAGCATTAAATGACATGTAAATATTGCACTGGTTCCAGACTCTCAAATGTAAATGTTAGCTAATTGTCTTAGCCTTCTATGACAGTAAACATATATCTTCATGGGTTGCCACCAATTTGGGGAAATGTGGTGTTTCACTATTTTCTTTGACATGCTTTGGAGCAACCTGTTAATCTGCTAATTAGTGAATAATTGGAAGACAATTAATAATGAAACACTCATCAGTTGCAGGTGTATATCTAACTTGGCCTGTCTCTCAGTATACAGTGACATCACTGTTCACTGTGGTCAGAAGTGCAAGACTCACTCAACCAGAGAGGGCAGTAAACAGCCTATTATAAAAAAATCGGATCTAGTTCCGCCACTATCATGCCCCTCCACTATGGCAATACAAGCTTTATTTGTTTATTGTTTGGTCTGGTGTTATTCAAATTTGGATTGTACTATACTGGCTTAGTAGGCTACAATCCATTATATATAAGAATCAATCACTGATTTTGTGAATAAAAACATTGGTTGGTGTCAGGTATCTGTTTGAGCAAAATGATCTATTAGAACATAATGTATTACATAGATGCTGTATGTTGAACATTATCAACATAAAAACAGAGCCAGTAGTCAGAAGACTCTGAAGCCTGATCTAAATATCTGCTCTGTAACTCGCTGTGGATTTGAAAACCAACAGAGAGTGAGCACTGTTTGTGTTTGGGAGGCGGAAGAAGGTGGTGGGGGCTGTTTTCATCTCCTATGGATTGATAGGCTACTGCACCATTAGTGAGCCGTCCATGCTGCAGAACCCCCCTGCAGGACCCCCACTGATGTCAGCCGAGAGAGAGAGAGAGAGAGTGTGAGAGCGAGAGAGAGAGAGAGAGAGAGAGAGAGAGAGAGAGAGAGAGAGAGAGGAGAGTAGCGCTGCTTCAACTCTGCTCTACTGTGAATGCAAGAAGGAAGCAGCAAGTTGACAGCTGGAGCTTACCTCAGCGAATAGAGCCGCAGATATCACCAAGGAGGCTTCCTCCTCCTCTTTTTACTCCTCTGCGCTCTCGCCTTGGGAATAACCACCTGCTCAGCCGTCTCGCCTCCTCTTCATCTCCACTTATTTCCTCACTCCCCACCTCTATTTCCTCCCCTTTTGTGGTGCATTCAAATCGGGATGCGGACACAGCAGGGCTTGGAGGGGGGCGTGTCCCTGCCTGGGGGCAGCTGTGGCAGCAGCGGCAGCTCGGGGCTGTCGCCTGGGTCCGACTCGGACGGAGGGAGCCCAACAGCCAGAAGGGTGGACAGCATGGTGGACGGAGGTCTCAGGGTGGGTGGATGTATGGGTGGAGGAGGCGTAGGAGGAGGTAGCTTGGGTGGAACTCTGAGGGGGGTCCTGTCTCGCTATTGGAGCTTGGAGAGTCTGCATTCGACCACAGGTAAGTGCCTTCCACACACGATGCAGTTCTGTGCAGATCTCCCTCCAAATCACTGGATTGCTGAGGCCTATGTTATTAAAAAGTCTTCATGCACATGGATAGGCCATGCTCTCTATGCTATATGTGACCACACCAGCAGACCAGCAGACTGACACATTGCCATGACGTTTGTTTTTCAGGGTTGGATTGGATGTACAGTGTATGTGTGTGTGTGCGTGTGCGTCAGCGTCACTCCAACCAATAGGCTGACACTCGACAGGGCTGTGCTGTGTTGATGTGTTTGGGTGGGCCAGCTGCCTCGCTTTCTAGTCACGCAGAAAGAGACAGAAAATACCAACAGAGTCGCCTTTTACAGTTTCTTTCAATCCCTATGTCTGCTACACACATGCTTGCATATGTGCTCTCTGTGTTTGTTGCACTCAAGGTCCTCAGGTACCATGAAGAATCAGGAGTCAGGACTTGGGCTGGGTATCATTTGAAGATATTCAAAGTCATTGCTGAGATGAAATGCATATTTTGGGACATTTCTGTCAGGTTATTTGAAAGTGACAGCACGTAGATGAAAGAGAGAGAGGAGAAAAGGAGGAATGACATAAGCAACAAAGTTTCCCAAGCGTAATCAAACCAGCAACATCAAGCCGTGGCCACCAGGACGCCAATGTTAAAGGCTACTTTGCTCCATATCCTATTCTAAGAAAAATAAACATTTAACAAAAAGGTTGTTTGAACAAATCTCTTTTGCAAACACAAAATATCTGTAGTGTAAACTCAAATATAACATAAAATATTCTGAAACCAACAACATTTCCCAAAGGTTCCCAGAGCCCAAGGATGACATCTTCATATTGATTGCTGTATTTGACTAATAGGCCAAAAGTCAAAGATATTACATTTTTATCTAATTTACAAAGACATCAAGCTTTCTGACAGTCGAGAAAATGGAAACACAATGTTTGACTTTTTCACTTGATACATAACTTAATGATTAATGAGGTTTGTTCACGAGCCCTCTTCTCTCCTAGAGGCAAAAGGCAGAAAAAAAAGAAAAAACTAAACTGCTAAAGGTAAATGGTAAACGGACTGTACTTGTACAGTGATTTTCATTCACTCATCATTCACTCATCAGTCATCATTCACCCATTCACACCCATTCATACACTGATGGCAGGGGCTACCATGCCCATCAGGAATAACTAACATTCATACCCTTGGTGTCTTGCCAAGGAGCCAGGAATCGAACCACTGAGCTTCTGCAGGGACGACCCGTTCTACCTTCGGCTCTACCTTCTGAGCCAACGTCGACTAAGCAGTACCTGCCTTCATGTGATTTGGTGTGGTTAAGCTACAGTACATGTAAATCACTTGAATTTATTAAGTTGAAAATGAATGTCTTATATTGATGTCAATATAGATAATAGAAGAAGCCCACATATATAAACTCAAACACTTGAATCGTCTTCTTCAACAAACCAGTTAGAATGGAGAAGATAGCTGAGATCACATTTTGTTGTTAAGCAGTTTCTCTGAGCATTGTATTAAGGTTAGGCAAAGGCAGAGTGCAGTATCTATTATGTATTTTATTTCACCTTTATTCCAGGAAGTCCCTTGAAGTAGACCTGACCAGAAAGACAGCACAACAGTTACAGTCGAGATATAAATAAAACACATCAGACAGGAAATACAATCATCAGACACACAAGGAAGAGACTAATTCCAGCTCAAATAAAGCAGTTAAATTTCTCAATTACATGGACTACTCTTAACATGGCTTTACATTTTATGTAGGGGAGACTGCTGGAGGTCTGCGTCAGGAGATTACACATGAGGGGAGTTTCTCCAGCATGACATAGTACACACAAATATATAAGTGAAGATGTCTCTGTAGACTTAGTGACAGCCAGTCTACCAAATTTAAAGTGCACAATGATGAGTAGAGGAACCAGTATTATGAATCATAAAGCACTGTGGTATGCACAATCTAAAAGGTATACACGTGTAAAAGAGGCAGTATGTATTTAGACAACTTCCCCTGCAGTTCAAAACGCTTCAAAATGCTGCAGCCTCCACCTTTTTTCTAGCTAACGTGGTAACTGCACTATGCCTTTGCAGGGAAGGACTTTGGTCAGCTTTTAAATATTTCTGGACACATAATACACACAGAGAGAAGCCTTTGACTTCCAGCACTTTGTAAACTTATATAACTTTAAAATACTCATGAGTTTAGCAACAATACATGGACCTAAAAATATCTCCAAATAAACAACATCATAAATTCCCACATCTTTTAATATGCAACCTCAGTTACCATGCCAATGGTGTCTGTGGTCTGTGGTCTAAAGGCCAAAGTGTCTATACCAGTTCTCAATGGCCACCCTCTTTTCAAACACTGTTAGATGATCCAAAGAACACTTTATTTGATGACTCAGGCCCGTAGGTGCCTGAACTCAACTAAACTTTACTTATAGTGGTGGTGGAACAGAAAGCCCTCATATGAATCAATACTGCCAAATAATCCCGACACGCTGATTGGAGCATTAGATAAGACTCGAAGACTTGTTGGTCGGAAAACATGTACAAGTATCTACCCAAGGCTCGTTTTGTGTTGCGAAGGGAGTGAAGGGCAGTTTGGGGTGGAGATTTTTATTGATGAGCTCAGAAGAGAAGTTTAATGTGATTTATGTTGGAGGATGTTTTCTCTTCTTTTATTGGAAGCAGGGGCACTTGAAATGGCCCTCCAGTTAGTGCTGGCAAAGTGACAGAAGGACTTCCTTCTCATGTACGGATCAGTCACATCAGAAAATGGCTCAGCAAAATTAAGTTGCAACTCATGGAAGAGAAAAGCTCCACTGGCATCGCTGCTCTTTCAGCAGAGCAGGCTTGTATAGAATTGCAAAGTGCAAAACACCTCATATGTTGCTGTCAAAGGTACTGTAAATACTTTTGAAGGTTTGAATTCACTGTTCTAATTCTAGTCAAGCTCTTTGACAAAGTGCTCCGGAAATGCACCCTACCTCTGTGAGTGAATCCATCGATTCTATTCGTTGAAATGAATTAATTTTGACATGCAATGTTTCTGTTTTAGATTATGGTGCAGTGGGTCCCGAAAAGCAAGAATTAACCAAACTTATCCTGTTACTTAAGGGTCCCAAATTTGCAACACCTTATGAATGCAATTCTGCTCATCATCTGAATATTTTTCTCTCTCTGTAACCATATATAATGTTCACTGTGATGGGACATGTTATACGGATTTTTGAGTAGGAATGAAATAAATGGCTACTAGGAACAACTCAACAAAAGACTTTTCATCAGTTGTTGGAATCTGGCTGCAAAGATTTGTCCCCATTCAGAAACAAGAATATTACTGAGGTCCAACACTGATGTTGGTGATAAGGTCTGGCAGTCAAGTTCTTCCTCGCCAAACATTTCTTTGTGTAGCCATTTTGAGCATGGGGCATAAGTCATGTGTTTCATTTTTGGGGATTTATGGCGTATGCTTGTTTCTGCTTTCTGTCTTCGCACTGGAACTGAGCTAACATGCTGTACCAAACAATTACCAACACCTTTGTAATAGTAATGGTTTTTGTATGTTGAAACAACAAAGGGACACACAAACTGTTGGCACAAAGTTGAAAGCACACAACTATCTTAAGTATCTTGGTTTATTTTCTCTTCATTGGAAGTGAAGGGCCTGTACCAAACCAGGAAAACTCAAACCCAGAAAAAATATATCTGGACAGGGGTGTCCACATACTGTACATTTGACAAAATAGTTGTTGGGACTTCACCATGTGGCTGAAACTGAAAAGCCTGGACTGGTTTAACCACGCCATTCTTCATCAGGCATTAGAATCTCACCAATGTGTGAGATTTGGTTCAAACCAGTTTACTGGTGCCTCATTGGACGAAGGCCACAGGAACCCCAGGGAGCTTCTGACATGGCCCTGACGTCACTGAGACTATAAACATCAGCGCATACCTTTTCTCTGCGCCATCCGACTCGGCTTGGATGAAAGGAAGCAGAACCAATGTTGTTGCTTTTAAGAAAACCCAAAGAATAGTTCTACATTGCTGGTCGAACAATAGACTCTTTTGGAGGAGCGGATAACTTGCCCCGTTCTCCTCAACTTTAACCTTAAGTTAGCTGTACTGTTATCGTGTTGTTGTGTATTTTTACGGACCGCCAAGTTCGTTCAGTGCTGTGTAAAATTACTGTTGTTTCAATACTGTTGTAAGAGTGCTGTTCCATGCGACTGTAATAGTGTTGTGTTTAGATCAGTCACCACGAGTAAGGTTGGTAACTGTAACTTCATCAGTTGAAAAACCAGTGCGGCAGCGGCCGAATCTGAGTTCACCAGTCGGCTTTCTGCGTGATAGAGAACACGCACACGTACACATACTCATACACACATATAGTCTGTGCTGTTACAGACACACACACACACACACACGCACGCACACACACACACACACACAGAAAAACACACAGGTAGTATGCTTGTATTTTTATAGTAGTTGTTTGTTGGTTCATGATATTATTGACTTGATCAGTAATGTTAAGTAAATAAACTTTAAAGAGTAGTTTTCTGTGATTACTTTGTGCATGTGTGTTGTGACAATACCTGGTTGTTGTAGTCAGTGCTCAGATTCTAACCTCCACTGTTCACTCTGAATGTGGAATAGTACCTTAACTATGGACAATTTAAGTAAACACCAATTTTGAGGCTTAATTTATAGTTTGGTTATTGGTCCCTGATCCCAGGGTGGATCCCAACATAGTGTAAGTCGATTTTATTCCTGAACCCTGAGTCTATTCCCTCAATCCTTTTTAGAATGAATTCTCCTCCATTTACCATCATACACCATTGAGCTGCTGTCTCCCAGCAACGCTGCGTCCCATCCTCTACAGGGCTGTCAGGCTTGACCCCAAACCACCATTACCCATGTCTCTTCCTTGCACTCAGTGCTGTACGTCCCCATTGACAGTACAATTAGTCCTCATGATGTTTCATGTGTGAGGTCATGTGTGTAAATATGGCTGTGACTGTCCCATTCTCGTTTTAACTCTTGCCTCTGTGTGGGCCTGTAAATCAAAGCACGGCCAGCTGGCAACTGTGCCACACACACACACACACACACACACGCACACACACACACACACACACACACACACACACACACAACTGCCAAATATCCTCATCTGTGGGGCAAGAAAGAGTGGGGGAGGAGGGCGAGATGTCTGAAAGCATCCATCACAAAAAATGGGAGGCACAGGGCTCTCTGGGAAATAGGTCGCTGTGGAACAGCCATTCAGCCTGAGGGGTCTTCGTGTTCTACCTCTGCTGAAGTTACTTCGTTGAGATGGGGGCAGGGGAAAGAAAGAACAGTATTTCTGCAATGACTTCCTACGTTTTTTCTCATTGTGAACTACTTGTCATCTAATCCATCACCTTAGCTGAACAGTCTGTGTTAATAGGGCATGACCAAAGAAAGTGATATTTCCTGGCCACAAGGCATTGTGTCAAGTTGAGGACATTAAAGTAAAATAGCCAGCACAGCCACCTGCTGCCATCAAGTTTGCATTAGACACCAGGGGAAAGCGCTCGCAGTCTGAAAGCACTTTGTATGCTAGCATGCCAATGAAAGCCACAAATATGTGTAAACCAGACAAAACATTTGAGTTTTGCATGGCAGAGAGAATTATACCTTTTGCCAAAACAAATCATTTGGTTTATACTTTCAACATATTTTGGGTTGTTTTTGTATACAAATTAAAATGACAAGAATTAGAGATTGACTGGATAGTCAGTTTGGATGATTGATTGGCGCATATAGGACATTTTACAAACTATTATTATAGGTGGAGCTGAGCTCCGACGGTTGCCGATGGCTGCACAGCCGCTACCACTCACTCCAGGACGTACAGTAGAGCTCTGTATGGAGGCTCCACACACAATGTAATCCATCACTTCAGGATGTTTTCTTACTGATTACTGTCACAAAAACCTGGTTAATTATAAACACTGTATGAAAAAGTGGCCAACTTGCTGCAGAGGTAAAGCTTGTCATAAACTCGGTGATAAGGCAATTCATTTTCACTTTTCTCTTTCAAAAATGTAAAGTTCCTCCCACTTTGATTTTTTTGTGGTTAGTTTGATGTTCAGTGATCCAGATGTATACATCTGAGGCTGACCAGATATATCTATTCATTTAGGTAAATATTATTTTGATGTTATATTCTTGGGGGGATCAAGTAGATTGAGACAAACTGAAAAAATCAGAAGGATGTGGATGTTATTTCAGAATTATCTCTAAACAGCTGTTCATACTGTTTGCTCATCTCATTTTCTGGTTGGAACTACAGGTTGTGAACATCAATCAGGCTGACACGCAACCTTTTCTGTCTTGTCAGCCAATAAAAGGTGATAACAGATGATTGAATAAAAAGATTTTTTCAGGTACTTGCAATTGTTGCAATTAACAAGATCAGATTTGATATGGAATAAAAAAAAAATCTGATTTGATACTGGATTTGAATGTGAAAACATGCTATTGAAACTCAACTCTTGAAGGGCATCACACAGAGGATCACCCTAAAGACCAATGATAATCCATATTGCAAAACATTGTCCTTATCTCTGACAACGATCAATACAACGTTGTTGAACGTTTCCCTCCAGTGAACATGAGTGTCAAACCAGAAGCACCATCTGAAGTGCTGGGAGCAATTAACTCTGCTTAATGGCATTGTTGTCTCTAAACACACCATTACGTCATGGTGGTTCCATAAAGAGATGTCGTTTGGGGGCACATGATGTCATGAAGCAACTGAGAGGTTTTTCCTCAAATCAATAGTCTCCAGTGTTTTTCCTTCAATGATGATTGATCAAACAGTAAATTAGAACTGAAATATTGGTGTTTGTTTTTCCTCTCAGAATCATTCATAATCTTTTGAGAGTGGATCATAATGTCCTATTAATGATGTAATTCATGATGCCCATGATTTATGATAATTTATATTACCTAGTGTTCTGGTTCTGTGACCCTTCTCTATTTGTGTGGGGACAAATAGATGTAAGTACATTCTGATGACACCTGTGCTTGATAGTGGTTTACATGATTGGCCTTGCTTTAATACAAGTGGAACCAGTAGTCTAGTAGGGCCCAGCTGCTAGGGGGACACATGGAGGCCAACAATAATCATTTCCAGCACTGCTTAACATGGCTGTGAATTTTGACTCTGTAGATTTGCTAAAAACAGATGCAGCCCTCCAACAATAGAAAAATGTGGGGCAAGGGGCATGCTGTGCTGCTATCTGAAAAACGTAATTTGAAGCATACTGGCGCCTTTACTGCCATTTTACTAAAGTGACAGACTGATTTAGATATTTACAGAATCAGGATGACAGGAGGTCAAGTTTGGTTCAAAAGGAATGAGTTTAGAAACTGCCCTGCTTACTTAAAGGCATCATTTTATATTTGGTCATTGTTTTTTATATTTAGGAATTGTTTTGCCATGGTCTGGTACTCCTTCACAAAGTATTTTCCTAAACTCTTGATTGCGTGTTCTGCCTAAAAAGTGACAGCAGCCTTTGAGAATGCTGGGTATGTAAGATAGGACCCTGGTCCTGTCAAACTCAAGAAAATCACACCTTAAGGTGCTGACCCATGAGCCAGGAGTCACTGAGATCTCTAAGGAGTGAGTGTCTGGCAGTAATGTCCGTCTGATTGGTTGGTTCTTAGCATGGCCATTGCCTTGTTTGTGGCTCAATGCCACAACAGTGACAACAGGTTTCTCTGGCCATTTTAGAGCAATTTAGAGTTGACCAATAAATCCCTGCTGTTAAAAGATTTCACAAACTATCGTTATCTATGGAACAGGGCTCCAATAGTGGCTGATCGCTACACAGCCACCACCAGTCACGTAGGGACGTACAGCAACTACACCACCAGTTATATGCATATTATGCATATAACTGGTGGCATATAACTGTTATCTGTTATCTGTTATCTGTTATCTGTTACAGATAAACTGTTATCATATAACTGTTTATCTGTTATTTCCAGTCAAAGACAACTCATCAGATCTGATTAGTATATAATTCAGCTAATCACTAATACTCATGTATTCAGCTAATTCTTCACATCCAGGTATTCTATTACTAATGGAGTAATGGAGACTTACTGCTTGGCGAAATCTATATAATTTCATGCCTGTTATTCCAGTCCACTAGTCACGTAGTCTAAACTCAGACTGTTGCTATTCAGGTCACTGCTGACCGTTAGCCATTGCTGGCTAAGCTGAAAAAAAAGTAGATCTCGTAGTTGCTCTGGCCAGTGCTGACCTAGTCATTGCAGCGCTTTTGTTCATGTTTACTTATTAATGGTCGTTGATTGTAATCTCTTCATCTCACATTTCTTTCATGCTCCTTGTTATGCCTCATCTCTTAGCAGTTTATGCCATCTTCATCGATCATTCATGACCAGTTTCATTCCCATTTGGTAAATACACATTCTTTTTGGGGGAATATTAGGCTGTGGTTTTTTTTTTCCTTTTGGAGGATTTATCTTCTGCTGCTCAGGGCGGACACCCCTCCATTACAAATCTCCCTGTAGAGTCCAAGCGCCAAAGACTCTGTCAAGTCTTTATCATCACATATCATCTGTTTATAATAAACAATTATCTTTTCTACATCAAACTTGTCTATAGATGGTGTTATTTATGGTATATTTGTTTTAGTGAACATTGACAAAGTCTGTGTTCATTTTATTCTACATTTAATTTCTACTCCTGATTGAAGTCTTTTGGTATCCTTTGGGCTCTCACCAACATCACTGATGCTAATGGATATCAGGGATGTTCTGGGTGGTTTTAATCACCCACTGCAGAACCCTCCCGTCCTGGGCTTTGCACAAACAATTTGTAATCTTTCTTGTCAGGATGCTTTCTATTGCTTCTCTCTGTAGAACTTAACAAGAACTTGGCACAGTTTCCTTCAGAAATACAGCTCTTTCAAAGCTTTCTTAACCAGAGTGGAGTGTTTACCTTGCACGACAGCTGGATTCTTGTGTTTAGATAGATAGATAGATAGATAGATAGTTACTTTATTAATCCCGCAAGGGGACATTTTTTCGCTACAGCAGCATTATGATACAGGTAAAGCAATAAAAATAACACAGTAAAACATATTAATTATGAAAATATAAAATGCACAATATATACAATGAAATAGAATAATATTAAAATGAACTTGTGAGGATTTATGTCTAACTGCTGTATTTCCCTCAGTAGTGTCCTACTACGAGTCCCGCCCACTGCCGTGCCTCTCTCCGTAGGCACAGCTGTGCCTCATCTCCTGTGATCATTTCCAGCTGACATAAATACTCCTGTCACTCTCATCCCAGTTGTCAGTCCGTCCGTTTACCAACCTGGTTTTCCGACCCGTGAGTTGTCCGTTTTTTCACTCTGTGAGATTCCTCTGCTAACAATCCGTTTTTTGTGTTCAACTTACCTGCCGTCCAGTGTCGAGCCTCGGGTTTTCACCTGCACGAAGAAGCCTTCCAGTTCGTTCCTCGGAGATCAACTGTGAAGGTTTGGCTATCCTGTCTCGAGCCCCGGGTTTCACACAGTTGATCCAGCCTGCCTGCCAGCCACTTTCCGGCTAGGATCAGAGCAGAGCGCGCGGACGCGCCTCCGTGTTTGACGTGGCTGTTTACCGGTCGGCTTCGTCTGCCGCTCAGTAGGATTAGCCACTTTCCGGCTTGGACCCGTGCGGAGCGCATGGAGACGCCTCCTATTGACTTTATCCATTTCCTGTCTTTTCCCCTGACTAAGAGAAATAAATAACCTTGGTTTTGAAATAGAACTCTGCTGTCCTGAGTCTGCATTTGGGTCCATGAACACACCACATCATAACAGAACTAACTAAACAATCTCCTGTATCTGTCCTTGTGACAGCGGAGCTGGATGTGTCTGTTAGAGAAAGTGCTCCGCTGTTCCTGCAGTAGGTGTTGGTGAGGGTGGTCTGGGTTATCCAATATGGATGATAGTTTCTTCAGTGTCCTCTCCACCACCTTTTCCAGAGTGTCCAGTTTGCAGCCAATGATGGAGCCGGCCTTCTTAACCAGTTTAAGTCTGTTGGTGTCTCCGGCTCCAATGCTGCTCCCCCAGCAGACTACGGAGAAGTACAGTGTACTGGCCACAACAGACTGGTAGAACATCTCTAACATTTTACTGCACACGTTGAAGGATCAAAGTTTCCTCAAGAGAACAAGTCGACTCATCCCCTTCTTGTACACGGCGTTGATGTTGGTTTTCAGTTGGTCTTCAGTGTGTCAGAACCACAGTGGTTCAGACCAAACATAGTCCTATGAGGGGTTACATGCAGCGACAGGCGTGGTTTAGGTGTATGTGCCATGATGCGAAGAGGCGACTGTTCTTTCAATAGCATCACTTATATCTGAGCTGGAGAGTATTTCTATATTGAAAGAAGAGCAAAGAACTGCACTCAAGGCTTTTCTATTTTCTCTTCTCCTGACTAACTACTTCCTGCCACGTATTTTTAGAAAGTGCCTGCCCTTTTCCAGTTTCCAATGATGGCTACTCAGTGTTCTGTGTGACAAACCCTCTGGTGCATCAGGTTAGAGATGTGTCATGACCATGTCAGGTTCTCTGCGATGCTAATTCCCAGGAACTTAAAACTGATTGCTGACAGCTGTTCTGGTGCCTCGGCGATTCAACATAATCATTACAATTTGCATTTCTTCTTCCACAAGCCTCTCATTGACAGCTCTAATGAGTGCTGGTGCTGACAAAAATATTGATATGCAAACATATGTTAGAGGGCATATTCTATACGCCTTTGGGAGTGCCAATAAGGCTCTTGCACAGACGCCCAGTTCCACAGTGATTGAGATTTACCAAAAGCAGGCATACAGGTGTCTTTAAAAGTCTGAAGAAAATAACGTGTATGACTGTTCTTGTGCAGACACTACATTTTTGTTGTGAATCTACACAGAGTTTATGCAGAGTGCAGCTGTGAGATAAAAATGACTGGGAGTCTATTTTTCAAACTTGTTTTGTTGTTGAAACCTTCATTAATGACTGTTGTGAGTACAAGTCACATGGAATCCACTGATACATTTTCATATCAATTCATCATTTAATGTTTTTGAAAAGTGAATTATGCTGCCTGTTTCATAAAGTAGAAGCAGGGCAAGCGTCCAAATGTCATTCATTAATCCATCATTGATGTGGGAACTGACAATACTCTTCTTCATGACTTTCCAATTTGCCGCTTCATTTCCATATTGGTTTTGTGATGTGTTCAATCAATACAGAGCAGATAGAGAAAATAACAGAGCTACAGTGTTAGTGGCATCACAGCAATGTCTACCTTTCCCTCCTCGTTTTGTCCTTCATCCGCCCATCCCCCCCTTTCACTCCTCTTCTCCATCCTGGCCTTCCCCATTTCTCTAATAATGCAGGTGAAGTATAAATGATGGATTCCCCATTTGTAAATGAAGTATTATATATATTAAAAAACAATTATTAAGGAGTTGTAGATGATTAATAACATAATTTATAAAGTGTTAGTAAATGATTAAGAACTTATTTAGATGTACATTATTCATGCATTTATATATATAATGATTTAGATATGCACTAATGGGTAGGGACTATGTTAATATATGCTTTATAGACGTGTATTAATACTGCAATTCATGATTAATTCAGGTAGTTACTTAGTTAAGTATTTTGTGTTATTAATCATCTACAACTCCTTAATAATTGTTTTTTAATATATACAATACTTCATTTGCAAATGGGGAATCCATCATTTATAAAGTATGAAAACACAATCACGAAACATATAATAGACAAGCTTATTAATCAAGCATAAAACATTTATAACTGTTATCAATTGTATACTAATGACTGTTAATGTAGGAACAATACTTTACTAATGCTTCATAGCGTGTAGTTATTATAAAGTGTTACCCAGACACGTGTGTGTATGTATGTGTGTGTGTGTGTGTGTGTGTGTGTGTGTGTGTCACATTCCATTCCTGTGGCAGTAGTGTGCTTGTGTCCTGGTACTGTTTACAGTCTTGGCTTTCATATACTGCCCATGTAAGGCAGAGAGCCAGAGGAAGAATTCAGCTCAGCCTGGCACTTCCTTGCACGCACTTTAACCCCCCCCCCCCCTCCCCTCCTCCCTCCTCTCTATTCCCACACTTTCTCTCACTCTGTCATTTCTCCCCGCTTCACTTGGTCGGAGCCTGTGAGTCCTCATCCGAGAAGATCAGTTGTGAGTCCTCACTCCTCTGTTTGTCGCACAGTGATGCCGGACTGTAAACGTTGCTGTCATTGTCTTTGTGAGGATGTGTGCCTTTAAGAGACCAGTATATTAGACTGGTATATCAGAGGCCTTTTAACACTGACAAGAGGATATTTAATTTTTTTAAACTACTGCTCCCTCCGCATATTTGTCATCCATGCACTGTATTTATCTGGGATCCTGTGTGTATATTCTTTCCTTGTGTGGGTAGAAATCAGATGTTTTTACTGAATGCATGCTAAACTACTGCTGCACCTCAGCTCCAAACATCCTTCCATTTGTAGTCACACGTGTCAGATTTAAAACATAAATCTGCCAACTAGCTGGTTTTGAGGCTGTAGATTTTTTTACACAATACTAATTTACATTTGGACACATCTTGATTATATAACAAAGAGGAACATATTTTGTAGACTTGGACAATTGTGTTACAACTGAGATGTCATAACAGTAATGATGAGCTGTTTTCTACTGTTTATTTCCCTGAATAGGTATATTTGTGTTCCAAGTGAGCCTGTAGTAGAGACTCTACAAATATAGATATAATGTGAGTCACATGATTGATAAAGGAAGCGGAACACAGTAAAATAAAAGTGATATTTCTACAAGCTTAATCATGTCTGTCCTCCACTAATGGAGTGGCTGGTCACATAAAGAAGTGAGGGTTGGTAAGAGAAGACTGTGGATATCTGACCCAGCATCTGTTTGGTACGCTGATCTGTATAGTATATAAAAGTACAATGGAACAGATGGAACAGCTGGTTCCAAAATGACAAATCTGCTCGACCTCTCTGTACTAAAACCTCTCTAACTTTTTTTTGCTTCACTTTATCAAAGCAAATCTTTTTTAGGGACTCCTGACATGTTATGCTATAATTTGGGAGTGTTTTTAGGCTTTCAGCTGCATTATTTCAAAGACATAATTTCAATAAAAGTGCTTTTTTTTCAGGCGAACCTGAAACTTTTCAATTTCAGCTGTGTGCCATCTTCATTTCCTATTAACCAGTAACATTGAAATGAGCTGTCCTCCAAGCTGTGTGCATGCGGTTTTCTCCAATTCACATTGGCTGCTATTTGTTTTATCACTATGCCTGATAAAAGTATTCTATTCATGTCGTATTTGTTTCTGGTATGCTGAAAGTGATTACAGTCACTGGTCTAAATGCCTCCCTCTCACAGTAGTATAGACTGATGATGTTCGTAGACAAAGAAGCGTCCCCCATTATGTGACTTTATCTGTGTTCATGTTGACAGTGTGGCAAATGAACGGCACATACTATTCTACAGTGCATGGACCTTTAAGGAGTGACAAGACATACTGCTTCAGAATTCCTTCTCTTTTTTTATTTTCAGGGTCTTACAAAGACTGGTAGCACAGCATTATTTTATTTTCATACCACATGATCTATACTTCCCTTCAGTAGCACCTTCGCACCTGTCAACACTGCAGAGTATGTGTTTTCTCTCCTCTCACCTGCCTCCGTGATCCCCCTCAGGCCTGGCTGGCTGAATTCTTCCAAACACTTACGCCTCATATTTCAATCAGAACCGCAGGGATACAGGCTGGACTGTATGGTTACAGAGCCGCTGTCATTATTCCTTCAAAGGGACAGAACCCAAACATCAAAGTGTGTGTGTGTGTGTATTTGTGTGTGTGTTCCAGTGTTGGCAGTGGTGTCAGTGCTGTGTGTATGTGGCTCCATTACCAAAAGTAATTTTGGTTTAGATCAATGCACACAAAGAAACTGGTACGTGTCCTGGTGATCCATATTGATCTCCCTCGCTCTGATTCAGGAGCTTATCTCATGTGACCAGCCACAACAGACAACATATTTACTGTCCTCTAGCCAGCCAGACATCTCCCCCAAAACACAATGAATGAGCTAGCACTCTTCAGACACCACGGCTGAGTTCTTCTGTGGAATTATCATCCAGATCACAAAAGTCCCAGAGCAACATGTTCTGTTCAGTGACATGTCACTGTGCTGTGTAACACAGGGGTTTTCCCCCTTGTGTAACCCACGTAGCCCACTTCTGTTTGCTAAACGAAATCTGAGGACCACCTTCCCAAATCAATGAAAATTCCTTTCTGGCGCTAACTCCCACCCATCACATCCTGCCATTATGAATCCAAATTTAATGTATTCATGCCCATATTTCTTCACCACACCCTTTGCAGGTTTTACTGGCAAAGGTTGTCTCCCACATCACTTTTTCCTTTCAAAAACAGATCTGTTTTGTTTCACTTTACCGAGGGAACGTTAGCTAACAGTGGTAAACACGTTTCAATCAGGACAGACAAGTCAGATGTAGAAAAGATAATTGTTTATTATTAACGGATGATATGTGATGATAAAGTCTTGACAGAGTCTTTGGTGCTTGGACTCTACAGGGAGATTTGTAATGGAGGGGCATCTGCCCTGAGCAACAGCAAGTTAAATCCCCCGTGGAGTCCAGACACTGGTGGTGGTGCTGATGAGGCTGATAGAATGATGAGTTGATGAAGATGATGGATCTGTGAAGACTGGGCGGAGATGGGGAGGTGGAGGGGTGTGTAACAGCAGGTAGAGCGACAATCATATTTAAAAGAGACAGCAGCAAGATGATAGGCTAACCATGTCATTGTTTTGTTGCGCTATTGGATAGAAGTGACCAGCTGATCAGAACAGTTGATATCATGACAAACAATAACAGCAAGGAAATAATGAGTGTGCATGCGTGAAGAGTGAATGGCAGATGTATGAGAAATAAACTATGGGCCGAAGCATGCAAGAGTATAGTCTTCCTGATTGAATTTACGCTAGAGCTTCATTTGTTTCTACCTGATGTGTCGTGATTAGTTTGGTGATATTCAAATGTAACTGATCATTGAGATTATGCTTTGTTTGAGTTACTGTTTTTTATTTATGCGAATTCTTGAGCACATTTAGATTTTTTATTTTATCCAACCATTTGGCAGGGTCAATGAGGAGGCATTAAGCTCACTGAATGTAATTATTTGAATGCAAGTTACACAATTTACATCAAAACAATGCATCCCTTCTTAAGGGCAATCCATACAACCAGCATTTTTGGAAGGCTTCATAGACTAACACAACAGATAGGCTTCTAATAACATTTAGTATTAATACGTTTTACAGTTTTAAAAGGCACTGACAAATGATCAGGGTCAAAGCAAACATCTTCCTGCCAAGTTGAGATTTTGAGAATAAAAAACAATAGGGGTGACAATGAAAGGATCATTGTTGAGTGTCCCATCAACATGGTTCCCGTCTCCCTCGACTCTCTCCTCTATCTATATATCTATGTTGCTTTAAAAACCTGTGGAGGTGGACAATCCCAATAACTTCAAACTTGCACTCACATTACTATTACTGGCATCTCTGAGTAGCCTAATGTGTCCTGAAAGTTACACCATGTAACATGGCTTATCCATATAGTGAGTGAAAACTGATTATAAACAGCTAGGTCTTCACAGGGTTAACCTTCACTGCTGTTGACTGTAGCAACAATTTCCCAAAAGGTATTGCCTACTACTGTGTCCTCCTGGGCTAGCGATGTGTATTAGACCCTTGACCCCAGCCCCTGATGATGCTACAATCAGTCAGAAATCAATGGAAGGTCAGTCATCACGTTCAGAAAAAGGATGCAGTGTGTCTGGCTCAGTCACCAGCAAATTTTACTGGAGTGGTAACAGGTACACAGACATAATATTTGATATCTTCTCTTCTCCTTTACATTTCCCTAAATCCCTAAAACTATTCACTTACCCTACCATGTGTGTGTTCATGTTCCCCAGCAGAGCAGTGTTGCTCACTGATGTGTTTTAAAAAGGTTTTGGCCAATAAGGGAGCTCTATGGCAGAGCATGACATGAGAAGATAAACTGTATCAGGATTTGGAAACCCTATAAACCTGAGCCAGCCCTAACTATAAACTTGAGCCAGCCCTAACTATAAACCTGAACCAGCCCTAACTATAAACCTGAGCCAGCCCTAACTATAAACCTGAGCCAGCCCTAACTATAAACCTGAGCCAGCCCTAACTATGAACCTGAGCCAGCCCTAACTATGAACCTGAGCCAGCCCTAACTATAAACCTGAGCCAGCCCTAACTATAGACCTGAACCAGTCCTAACTATAAACCTGAGCCAGCCCTAACTATGAACCTGAGCCAGCCCTAACTATAAACCTGAGCCAGCCCTAACTATAAGCGTTATCAAAAAGGAAAGTCTTAAGCCTACTCTTAAATGTGGTGAGTGTGTCTTCTCCCCGGACTGAAACTGGAAGCTGGTTCCACAGAAGAGGAGCTTGATAACTGAAGGCTCTGGCTCCCATCCTACTTTTTAAGACTCTAGGAACCACAAGTAACCCCGAATTTAGGGAGTGCAGCTAGTGGGGTATGGTACTATAAGCTGTTTAATATATGATGGTGTCTGACCAATTAGGGCTTTGTAGGTGAGGAGAAGGATTTTAAATTATACTCTAGATTTTACAGGGAGCCAGTGCAGAGAAGCTAATACAGGAGTAATATGATCTCTTTTCTTAGTTTTTGTTAGTACACGAGCTGCAGCATTCTGGATCAACTGGAGAGATTTAAGAGACTTATTAGAGCAGCCTGATAATAAGGAAGTTCAGCTCTGTCTCCACTTTGTATTCCTTGCACAGCTGTCTCTCTATTTGTCCCTGTCTCTGTCTCTCTCTCTCTGTCAGATGATACCAAATTTTGTCTATTGATCAAGCCAGATGAAACCGACCAACTCGCTAAACTTCAAGCATAGGACATAAAAACTTTGATGACCTGCAACTTCCTGATATTAAACTCAGAAAAACTGAACTGAAGTTATTCTACTAGGCCCAGAACACCTCCGAAATCAATTTTCTAATGATATAGTTTCTCTAGATGGCATTGCGCTGCACTGTAAAGAATCTCCATGTTATCTTTGATCAGGATATGTCCTTTAACTCCCAGAAAAAACGAATTTCAAAATCCTCAAGTGAACTATCGTTATGTAGAAAGTCACACAAATGATGTAAATCAGTGTTCTGTTCTGTGATCCATCAGCCTCTCAGTCTGAACACACACATACTGTATTTCTCAAGGACAAGCTGACTAGCCAAGCGAGAGGCAAACAGTAAACTGTGATGACCTGGTGGCCTGTATGAAGCTGCTGCTGTTCAACAGATGACGCTGATTGCTTTCGTTCTCTGAGAATGATAGCAGAGTAGAGGAGGAGCCTTCTATTATCACTGTTACATCCCATAGTATGTTGTTTAGTTGTCCCATCCTCATGGCAGGCCTTTACTGAATAAATCACATGAAAATGATATTTTAACCTATCTTTGTGTTGAGTGGCTAATCCAAGCAAACATATTCCACTCAGACACTTGAGGTAAGGTGATAAGTTGCCAACATACACCTTTCATAAACCATGCACAGAAATATAGTCTGTTCAAAATAACTGAAAGGTAATTTATTAAGCCATAAACTCTGGTTGTTTTCCAGAAGATGTCAAACTTATCTTACAAAGGATTTTGAATACTTTTTGACATGCAATGCTCAGAAAACTGTTGCTCTCTCTCTTCATCAAAATCCCAAAAGCTCGTAATATGGCTCCAACAGTATGGAAAGCAGCAGTTCATCTCAGTTTCTTCAAATATATATGACGATAGAACAAGTCATTGACTGTTGCTCAAAGTGTGTCAGGTAAAGACGTCCTCTGCTGCTAGACTGCAGCTCTCTGTGTGCTCTCCCAACATCTTGTTCATGTTGCTCATGTGCTCACATTTAGGAGGTTTGTTTTTCAATTTAGGGACATTTTTAGTTCAAACTGGCTGAAGTTTGGTGCATTTTGTTAGGAGGTGCAGCTCTGTCTTCCTTGCATAGCTGTCTCTCTCTCTCTCTGTCTGTCTCTGTCTCTCTCCCTGTCTCTGTCTCTCTCTCTGTCTGTCTCTCCCTCTCTGTCTCTCTCTCTGTCTCTCTCTCTGTCCCTGTTTCTGTCTCTGTCTTTCCCTCTGTCTGTCTCTCTGTCTCTGTCTCTCTCTCTCTGTCTCTCTGTCTCTCTCTTTCTGTGTAGCCCACATTCTGTACAGCCTATTTCCATTCAACCATTATAAATGATTCTGATTAATAATCAAGAAAACCGTTAAACTGTGTTATTTCCTCTGACAATAACTCTTCCATCAAAATATCAGATATTGTGTATCGTTTCATTCCTTATTGATTCAACACTGCAACTGCTTCAAGTCCCTGGTCCATGAGGGCACTGCATGTCAGTCACTTATTTGACTAATTGCAATATTTTAGGTATTTTGCTCTACAAAAATACAGTAAAGTACAATATGGACACTGGCAGGTTCTGCAGCATCAGCTGTTCTAGTGGAGCCGTGTATCCAAACCTAGCTATAAGACCTTCACTATCACCTACATCTGCTGAGGTGAAGCAGCATCAACACATGAGTTCATCCAATTGACAAATTGACACACAGGAAACCTGGAACCAACCAGTATACTCTGGTCTCTGGGCCTATGACAAAGCTGCCATGTCTGTCTGCTGTGTGCATTCTACTAGGAGGGATCGAGAAGGCATCAGTGTTCATAACAATGCATGTACACTGATGGAGGGGGGACTGTAGTTGGTCAATGGGGGGGAAAAGCATGCCATGACTGTGTGTCATTGTTGTACTGTAGGGCAATGTTGCACATTTATCGTTGTATTGGTAATGTAGAAAGAGTTATGCCATAATGCAATTGATGTTCGAGTTGGCAGGCAGAGCAGTGCCTTGTTGGAGAATTCATGTGGTGTCCCTCCGTTCACCCCTCCATGCTGCTATAGACTCTCTGCACATGAATAAAGGCCAGTCGATACCTGGAGCACCTCCATCTCTCTACACAGCATCACACACCACCGGTCAGGGTGTTCTACACTGCCCCCATGAGGGCACAACCCGAAACCTCGACGGCCGCGATGAAGGCAGTGATGATGATGTTACAGTACATTGGGTTATGTGATGTGTAACATGCTGCTGTTCGAGGTCAATACCTTCTGTAGGAGCCAGGTATGGCCTGTGCCATTTTGTACACCCTTTTTTGTCACTTCCGGTAATTGAGTCACCTGGTGTTGGGGATAGCAATGGGGACACATGCTGTTCCATAGTTTAGTTGGATGAATGGAAGGAGAGGGGGTGAGAGAGGGAGTCTTATTTTTTCTGACCGCTATTTACACTATTTACGCTATTTACACTACTATTATCAGCTGTTGATCGCTGTTGAGAAGGAGGAGAAAGTATTTTGAACGTTTATGAATGTGTGTTATCCAATGCAAAAGTTTATTTGTTGTCTACAAATAAAACCACAAAACTCAGCCACTGGATCTGTGAATAATTGACTGTCAGCGCGTCTGCTGGTTAGTCTCCCCTACTCAGCCTCTCTGTGACTCATTTTAAGTTGCCGATAGTCACCTACACCTTCAGTAAAATATCCTTACTGCTGCCCAACTGCATCTTATTGTGCGTTCTTTCATAGCTCTATGTTCTCTTCCATTCCTATCTCCGTCTCCACGGTGATTTGTTACAACAGATACGTCCTCCATGGCAACAGCTGTTGGCGAGGCAGCCAATGGTGACGCTTATGATGAGGTGTGACAGCAAGTGTATTTTTAGCTCATCAGCCAGGTAGCCACAAACACTTGAGAGGATGTTTCTGTGATGGGAGGAAACACAAAGCCTCCTTTGTTCAAACCTCACAGAATGGAATAATTTACTCAGGATAATGTTACACTCAATGTAACAAGTCTTCATTTATATGAACATATGAAAGCTCGAGCTATAACATTGTAACTGTGGTTTGTAATCATTTGAATAGGAAAAACAGCTTCAGATTGGTTGTAAGGAATTCAAATGACATTTGTTGGTTATCTGTTGTCATTCTTTGCATGAGCCAACCTGACAGTCAGTCTACATCAGGGGTCGCCAATTGGCGGACCCCGGTCCGGATCCGGACCCAGACGCCGTTGTATCCGGACCCAGGACCTAAAATCGACAGAGCGCTTCTATTTTAACCGGCGCAGCTTTTTCATCCTTCACGGCACTTGTTCAGCGGTGCAGGAAATGCACTGACCAATGCAGCGTAAATCACATCACGTGATACAGCTCAGCCAATCAAATATGGGTATTCTGACACGTTTCCTGATTCGAGTGAGATGTACACACACGGGGGAGAGACGAGGAAAGAGAAGGAAGAGCAGGAGAATAATACGTGAGTCAGAGAAGTTATTTCACATGACGTTCTCCAAAGAGAGAAAAGTGGTCAAAGAGACCAGAGAGACCAGAGTCTTTAACCAAGAATGAACAGACTCTTATAGGTTAATTCTTCACACGGACAGTTTAAAACCAGTGTGTCTCATATGTTCAGAGACCGTGACGATTATTAAAAGCGGTAATATGAAGCGCCACTACGAGGCAAAGCACAACTCTTTTGAACAAACATATCCTCTCACATCTAAATGAAGACACAGAAAATAAACCTCAGAGCCCAATATGATCAGAATCTAACACGTTAATTCACTGACCAACAATGATGTTAACAGAGAGAATAGAGCTGAAACAAGTGGTTTAATAACCACAGATAAAGTCCATGCTCACTGATTTCTCTTGTTAGAAGATGAGAAAAATATAATATCGTGGCTTTTTTATTGACATCACTTCACACCCGAATGAACTGAATTTAAAGCTGCAGGACAATTCAGTGAAATAGATTTTTCTAAAATGAAGTACTTTATTTTAAAGATGCACATTTTTGAAAAGCTTTCTGTTATGTCAGTTATTCTTTAATCCAGCCCTTATTTTACTTGAAATGAGAGAACATTTATTTATGTATTTCTATGTATTATTTATAATCCATCCAGTTAAATTTGAAAACTGAGGATAACAATTGTTAAAATATAATTGATGTGTGCTTTCTTTATTTGATTTGACAGTTGTTGACTACACAGAGACATTGTTACTACTACTAGGCTACTTCAATATATATATATATGGCACTAAATAGCGCAAGTTAGATATTATTGTTATGTTCCGGACCTTTGTCCGAGGAGATTTTCTCAATCTGGACATTTTGGAATTTTAATTGAAGACCCCTGGTCTACATCATACCCATTCTTATTTAGTGTACCAAATGGCCGAAAGCCATGCAAAACAATGGCTACCATCCTGTCTGTCACTCTTGGAATTTTAATGAGGGAGGTTGCTGATCCAGTGAGTTTTTTTTCTGATTAATGATGTCTGTTCAATAGAAAGACAATATTTCAGAAAAAAAGCTGTTTGCCCACTTTTCAAACTATTTAGGAATAGTTCCTATTAAGAATCTTAAGAAGCACTGTCCTGCTGCAGAGGGGTTGTCAGATGATGGGATGATGTCACAGCCTGAGTTCTAGGTTTCTTCGCTGTGGTTATTTCACAGCACAGTAACATGCAGTGACTGAGTGTCTACCCCTACCCAGTGCTCAGCTGCACTGTCACTGTGTCTGTCTCCCAGCTGATTGTCCCGACAGCCAATGAGAGTAAGGACACAGCCTGCCGAGCTATAGATCAGAGTCTGCCTGTCTCTGTTTGAGGTCATAATGATAATGATATTTATGATTCCATTTAAAAGCCCCCTCTACAGCTACCAATCATTTAAATACTGATATATCTATTCAATTTGTTACGTCTTATATAATTGTTCATTATTTTAAATATCAAAAGTAATTCTGACCAGCTCAAACTTTCAGGGATTCAGGTCACATCATAAAGAATAGGGAAAAGCACAAACTCCACACTTTGATACATGGCTTAAAATTGTGTTGTTTTTTGTTATCTTGTATGTTAAGGACTCTGCAGCTATGGATAAAGTTTATGATTATCATATTGATTTTTTGTTGCCTTCAGTCTTTTTTTTTTTCAACCCAGAGAATTTTGTCCCACCGACAGATATTCATTATTGCCTCTGTCAGTTACTGTCCCATGTTATTGGGACTCTTAAAAAGACAGGCTGTTCTTGTCTTCAACCATACAGTTAGTACTGAATTATGTATTTGTGAATATACTTTATGTATGTGTGTGTATGGCATTGAACCCCGACCTGCTTATGAAGAATATCAATTGGTTAAACACCCACAGTTTCAGGCTGGGTCACAAACTCAACACGTGTGTAAATCAGTTAACCACACTGTCTGATGTTTTTGTCCCTGTCTCAGCGGTGGTTGTACCTGACGGGGCATCAGAGAAGGGGGGCTTTGGGGACGAGCTCGGTAGCGAAGTGGATCTGCTGTATGAAGAGTTTCGCAGCTCTGGACATCGTTTTGGACACCCGGGAGGAGGCGGAGGAGAGCAGCTGGCCATCAATGAGGTAGGCAGCATTGAGGTGTGGTCTAAATTCCACCAGGGTTATGGTTAGAAGCACCGTGATTGGCCCAGAATAAGTTGTTTTAGATCAAATATTTCGAAAGCAACTTCATGCAGAATTGTTATGTGAATGTATCATATTTCAAATGATTCTATATTTGCGCATGCCATAGTGGCTTTTTAGTTTCTGCTGCCATGTTTAATGTTTTTAAGAGCAGCTCGAAATGTGTTATTGTTTAGGTTTGAGCTGTGATATGGTTTAGATACAAAACTGGTTTGGTGCAGATGCACATAAACGAGGTCTGGGATCTTCCCCCAGGACATTTTGACTGTCACTTCACACTCTCATTTCCTGCATTATGGTACAATTGACAATTGAAAATTTAAAAATATAATGGAACATAATGCAGTAAGGCTCGCAGGCATTCAGTAATGCTTTCAGATAATTTTTCTCCTCAACTCTATCAACTCTTCTCAATTAATGTTATCTCAATTTTCTCAATTAATATTATCTCTCTGAGTCAACTTAGATGTAGTCATGATTTATCATCTTCCCTCCTCTTTTGTGTCTCTAACCTCTTTAAATGTGCACGTGGAACCTTTTTACCTCAATGATGATTCATTTGAATTGATTTATAAATTGTGTTTCAACAATATTTCTGCTCTTTAAAAAATTCTCTGCACATTCAGAACATTTCCCATATATCTGTTCGCTGAGATGTCAAGAATAAAAAAAATAATATTTTGAAAAAACAGTAAGAATAACGTCATAATATTTCAAGAGAAAATCGACCCTATAAAACAAAATCACTTCTGATCAGGTATAATTCTCACCATTGTGTGGTTTATTGTCCACATGAATGTTAACTTCACCACCTCGAATAAAGTGGCTACATCCACTGGGGGGGCACAGTGGAACTACACAGCTTCATCAGCACACACCGTTAACAAATACAATATAAAATAAAATTATAACAAATACAATTGCAAACAAGTTGTAAAGATAGGGCACTATATGATATGGTTGCACCCAGGGGCGTTTCTAGGATTGAAAGACAGGGGGGGCTTAGCCCCAAGGGGAGTGGCATGTTTGCGCGCGTAGAATGTAATGCAATTAATATGTCTGAAAGCACTAATTGAAAGCAATCTAAAGTCCAATCTTTTTGGAAATTGATTTTACTATTGCAATTTTTCTTTCAGTAAACCAAAAGTGAAGTGATATGTACTTATTTTAGAAAGAAAAACAAATATTTTATAGAGTTTATATATTATAATGCATTTAATTCAAAACAAAGAAGGTATGACCCATTTGGGGTGGGTGGGGTCGGGTGCGGTGGGAGGGCTTACAATGTTCCTATATCATCAAAGGGGGTCTTGACAGAAAAAGTTTGGGAACCACTGAAATAGAGAATGACACAACAGAGCGTCAATAGTTTTGTTTTGTCTTCTAATACTGTGCATATATATATATATCGTTAATCATCATAAAGGTTCTGTGTGTAAAATCTCTGCAGTGAAGACGACTGAGCTGGAGACATCACAGTGGACACACACTGTCTTCTCCAGTCACCTCACAGATAGCTGTCAGTTTCAGATAATTCTGATGCACAGGGACAGTGTGTGTGTGTGTGTGTGTGTGTGTGTGTGTGTGTGTGTGTGTGCGCGTGTGTGTGTCCTATGCCCTTGGTATACCCTCCGGTGGGTGCTACCTGTGCTCAGGAAAACACTTTGCCCTGTTGCCATTGTTTGCACTGTTAGTTGCTAGACTTAATGGTTTCACACCAGCGTCACGGTTACTCTTAGCTGAACTGAACTGACAGGAAATAGAAAATTCAGTGTTATAATGGTAGCAAGGGAAGAAGAGCATGGCCTCAGTAAAGGACTAGTCAATGCTCCCTTTGCCTTAATAGCAGTAACAATGCCACTACTACTAATAATGATAGTAGCAGTGTGTGTCAGTGAAAGATTTGCCCCTTACGAATACATAATTTGCTCTTATTTTATTAGTGCCCATTGATTTCTGGG
Source organism: Anarrhichthys ocellatus (assembly GCF_004355925.1). Taxonomy (NCBI): domain Eukaryota; kingdom Metazoa; phylum Chordata; class Actinopteri; order Perciformes; family Anarhichadidae; genus Anarrhichthys; species Anarrhichthys ocellatus. The sequence goes on from NW_022280131.1 coordinate 774,919, forward strand.
ATCGCCAGTGCTTTCTTAGTTTTATTTTTCTCTTATGTAAGAACAAAAATGTTACGAGTGGTCAAGAGCACTCTTACCAAGATAAGACCAATACATCTTGTTTTCGCAGTCCACAAATTGTTTTTCCAACAAATTTAAGGAACATAAAGAATGTATGAATACCATCAAATAGATGAGATTCCTGTAACGCCAGGACTGATGCTGTAGAAAACCATGTTTTCTTTGTTCAAGTTTATTTAACAGAACCTCCATTTCACTACTGCTGAATTTCTTCTTCGTCTTCTAGCACCTTATTTTGGTGGCATCTCACCAATTGTTGGGCATGTGCCAGGGTTTTTGCACACCACACTACAGCTGCTAGAGTGTTTAGGCCAAGGCTAATAATAGACAACCAGTCACACCCCTCCAATTTATGATCAAGTAACATCCATCATTCAGCACACCCGGTAAGAGCAGATCTGGATGGTTCAGAACGTTTGGTGCATCTGGAGTTGACTCTGGAGTTTTTCTTTTACTAGAAAATATATGACGAATTTATGAGAATATCACTGCATTAGGGCCCATTGTTGGATAGAAGAAAACTGTTGAACATGGAAAAGGCATACCCAAGCCGTCCCCATTAAAACTGAATAAATGCAACAATTAAATTGAGTTGAGTAAGCAAACCCTTTTATGTTTTTACATCATCAATCACTGCAGGTAGTTTGGAAAGAGTTGCTTGTAGTGACCAGTAACAGCAGGCACCTGTTTGTAATGTAATAATAATGTTCCCACTGATCAATTTTGACATTCTTTTCAGTCTTCACATTAGACAGAAATGAAAATAACCAGTCCGGTCTTGATTTGGTGATTTTAAAACCATTTATTCTGTCTGCCTTGTGGTGTAGTAGTCCGTCACTGGATCCAGATATGAAATCAGTTATTCTTCTCCCTCTTTCAGCTGCATTTGGTCTATTCTGTTGGGTTGGTTGATAGTGACAGATCGACAGCCAATCAAAATGGGTATTCAGGCAACTGCTGCAAATCAGCCAGTTTTCAAACAGACCGGCGCTTTGCTGCCATCCTGTGGTTCAGCATGTCTGTTATCTTCTAGAACCATACGAAGTTCAAATATGTGTGTGTGTGTGTGTGTGTGTGTGTGTGTGTGTGTGTGTGTGTGTGTGTGACACAAACTGGTGCTGTGTGGTTTCTGACTGTCTTTGCTGCTCAGAAGAGTGAGACTCAGAGAATGGAGACTTAAAGGTTTGGTGACTGTGGGAGGAAAAAGGAAACTAGGGACTTTAGTTGCTAGTTGCTGCAAGCTAGTTTGCGAATACACAGGCAGGATAATCATAGGAAATGCTACTGCTAATCCGCCAAAATATCTTTACTCTGAGGGTGAGGTGAAACAGGGGCATTAAGGAAAAAATGAGCAGTATAGTTGGCCTAACCCTCTGACTGGTAAAGCTGATATGCAGTATGCTGCCAGAACATCAGCAGACACTACTCAGGGCAGGGGAAAGTACTGACACTTCTTCTGCATGTTGCTTTTTGCTTTAGCAAATCATTGAAAATGTAGTTTCTTAATAGACACTATAATTGAACATTAATCAAAGTAAATAACAATACCCTTCGAAATAAATAATCAAATATCTTGGAAATGTTTATTGAAATGCAACATGATCTATCATCAAAGGATAATACTGCAATATCCTATGTTTCACATGCTTTCAACAAAGACCCTGACCAACAATAATTATATTAATTAAAAGTAGTATGCGGGTGTCCAAACAGCCCTCGTGTATCTTATTCCTCTGAGCCAAAGAACTCCATTTGTTGTAAAAGAAAATAAAAGAAAAGGATAAGTTTACATTCTTTTAACAGTTTAAAAAGAAGTTTAACAGTTTTTGTACAGTTTTTTTCTTGGAACGATTGTTTCAAATGTCCGCACTGCAAATAGATCACTTACTAACGCAACCTTTCCTACAAAGGGAAAGTTTTCGAACGTTTGTGTGGATGTCCAATCAGTTCACCCCAACTATTTCCCCAACTAAGATGTGAAAATATGGTGGCTCTACACCCCGGCATATTTTCACGTCTGACACCATTTTTTCTGTTTGATACGTTACTAGTTTGCAAAAACACGTGAAAAAATAAGGACATTTTTCAATGGTGTTGGAGCCAAAATGTAGTTTTTGTTGTTTTCTTATGTCTTTGAGGGAAACATGGGGTGTGTACACATGCAGTCCTGACATTGAACAGTGGGTGGCACCTTAACCTAAATGTGCATATATGCAAGTGCCTGGTAATGAGGATCAGGTGTGTGTGTGGACGGGAAGCTAACAGTTTTTGACCGTGTCAAGGTGTCGTGTCAACGAGTCGTGTCAAGGTATTGTGTCCATGTAAAGTATCCTGTATTCTGGTACGGTGTCAATATGTATTTAAATAAAAGGATCAACAGATCTAAAGAAAGACAGCGCAGTGGACATTAAATGTTTGTGGAACACGCGTCCGAACAAGTTCTCCCGTTCGCCCTCCAGTGGCTTTAAAATGGATATTTGTTAAAGTCACTACAATTAAGTCAAAAACTGGCTTCATTTGAACTTGTATGGATCGTCGTTCGTTGAATTGACCAGCTGATCGACATCGATGGATTCAACAGCTGATTGACATCGCTAGAGTGAACAGCTGATGGACAACGCTGGATTGAACAGCTGATCGACATCGCTAGAGTGAACAGCTGACGACTACATCGCTGGATTCAGGCTGATCGGCATCGCTGGATTCAACAGATGATCGAGTAGACATCGCTGGACATTGCTGGATTCAACAGCTGATCAACATCACGTGATTCAACAGCTTATCGAATAGACATCGCTGGAAAGTTGTGGTTGCTTTGAAATCGAATTGGACCATCAAGCTACGATTTCAGACCAATGGACACTCTGAATGGACAGAGGTATGAGTTAATGAGCCAACCGTGGCTGGAACACAGGTCAATCCCAGCACGGCCAATGGTGAAAAGGAAACACAACCTGTCAGTAAACGTCCTACTAAACTGACACAAAAGGCATTAATGGGTAAACTGGACAAGCTACAAAAGGTTCGGAAGGCCAAACTAAACAAAGCTTCTGACCTTAAAAGGACGATTCAAGACCTAATGCATGACAGAGAATATAAAACAGAGGCGCAATGTACTTTTGATAAATACACAACTCTTTGCAATGAAGCAAAGGAACAACATCAATCTCTGTCACAAATATTATCTCATGAAGAAAAGGACAAACATGAGATATGGTTCAAAGCAAAAATGTTGAGTGTTAATGATTTTACTGATATTGTGAATAAGTGGTTGTCTAATGCAGACATTTCCAAACCTGATGAAAATGATGATGCTTTTGAGAGTGAAGTCAAACCCAGTGACAGCATTTCCAATGTGGAAACAAATGTTTCTATTGAGAAATTGAGCAGAAAAAGTCACACCAGTTCAAGAACCAGCAAATCTTCATCTGTACGGATTCAGATAGAGGCAGAGAGAGCAGCACTTGAAACTTGCGCTGCAGCCTTAAAGGAGAAGCACGAGCTGGAAAAGCAATCGGAGTTGCTGAGAAAGAAAAAGGAAAGACTGGAGGTTGACACAGAAATGGCAGCTGTTGCTGCTAAATTAGCAGTATTTAAGGCCTCTAGTCACCAAGCTTTCTCAAACACACAATCAGATGGAATGGAATCATACTTTGAAAAAGGAGCAAGGTTAAAGGAAGTCTCTACCACGCTCAACCGACATGCCAAAGCATATCAACCAACATCTGTGGACTTGCAACAACAACCACCTATACAACAACAACAACAGTATGCATATAGGAATGCAACACATGACAACAGCACGGTCTGTCAACTGAAACCAGTAAATACATCACGCAAACCTCGCATGGATCATCCTCACGTGCAGCTAACAAATCCAGGTGGCATTCAGTCTCAACTTGCTCATAAAGGAAATGATGAAACACCGGCTCCCTGCAACCTACTGCAAAGGCAAAATGAAATAACAACGTTGCTTATTCAACAACAGGCCTCTCATTTACTACCACCAAGAGAAATTCCATTTTTTGATGGGGATCCTCTGCAGTACAGAACGTTTATCAGAGCCTTTGAACATTGTGTGGAGAGTAAAGCAAGCAACAGAGGAGACTGTCTGTCTGTATGTTTTGGATAAGTACACAAGAGGTCAACCAAAAGAGCTAGTGCGTAGTTGTCAGCATATGGCTCCAGACAGAGGCTATACTACAGCTAAGGATCTGCTACAGGAACACTTTGGGAATGAACACAAAGTTACTGCAACATATATGGAGAAAGCCCTCTGCTGGCCTTTAGTGAAGTCTGAGGATGTCAAATCTCTCCAAGCCTATGCCCTCTTTTTGCGTGAGTGTTGTAATGCAATGGAGGACATACAGTACATGAAAGAACTGGATATGCCAGCGAATATGAGAGCAGTGATTCTGAAGCTTCCATACAAACTAAGAGAAAAATGGAGAATCTCTGTATGTGAGCTACTGCAAAACCTCAATCGCAGGGCAAACTTCAATGATATTGTCATATTCATCGAGGGTGAAGTCAAAATATTGTCTGACCCAATCTTTGGAGACAATCAGAATACACCACTTCAAACAGTAAACAAAAATGTGAACAAGATCAAAGCAGAATGGAAGCCAAGATTCAAAGGAAACAGTTTTGCAACTTCTGTTACTGTTGAAACCCCGGCCATTGAGGAACCAAGAAGGTTAAATCATGATAAACAAGCAAATAGTTCATCTGCAAAGAACACCAGCTTTTGTTTGTGTTGTTCTCAAGGTCACACACTGGAGATGTGTCCACGATTGGAAGAGAAGACACATAGGGACAAGATTAACTTGCTTAAGGATAATGGAATCTGTTTTGGCTGCCTTCGCATTGGGCATAGGAGCAAGGATTGCGATAAGCGCTTGACTTGCAAGGTGTGCAGTCTAAACCATCCCAGTGTTCTTCACATCCGCCAAAGAGAGAAAGTAGTCAACACAGACTCAAAATTGCCAAAAGAACCATCATTGAGTAGCGCACATGTTTCTCTACACACATGTGGTCCTACAGGGGCCGGTAACAGTGATGGGATTCTATCCATCTTACCAATACAGGTGAAATCCAATAAGGGAGACAAAGTCATACAGACATATGCTTTTCTAGATCCAGGCAGTACAGCAACATTTTGTTCTGAAAACCTGATGAGGAGGCTTAATCTGAATGGACGGAAAACCCAAATCCACTTAAGAACCATGGGCTCGGGAGCAACAGTTTCCAGCTATATATTGACTGATTTGGAGATTTCAAGTCTCACCGGGAAAAGATTCTATGATTTACCAGAGGTCTATACCCAGAAGAAGATGCCTGTAAGCACTGATAACCTCATCAAAAAAGAGGAGTTGGCAAAGTGGCCATACTTGGATGGTGTTGGTGTTCCTAGCATTCAAACTGACGTGGAGTTGTTGATAGGTACCAACGCCTCCAAAATGCTTGAGCCTTGGGAAGTAATCAACAGCCATGGAAACGGACCTTATGCCATTAGGACCCTGTTGGGGTGGGTTATTAATGGTCCCGTTCAAGGATGCAGTGCTAAGTGGTGTGAGAGTGGCTACCCCGCTGCTACTGTCAACAGGATTTCCATACAAAACCTGGAGGAATTGCTGAATAATCAGTACAACCATGATTTTAATGAAAGAACATCAGAAGTCAAAATGGAGATGTCAAGGGATGATGTGAAATTCATGGAAATCATGAAACATTCAGTCAAGCTTCATGATGGGCACTGTAGCTTGAACCTTCCCTTCAAGAAAGAAGAGGTCTCGCTGCCAAACAATCAATGTGTTGCCAAGCAGCGCATTCTTGGATTGAAGAAAAAGTTTGAAAGAAATGAGAAGTTCCATCAGGAATACACCAACTTTCTCAATGATGTTATCTGTAAGAGGTATGCTGAACGTGTGCCTAAACATCAGCTGGAACATTCTGATGGAAAGGTATGGTATATTCCACACCATGGAGTGTACCATCCTAAGAAAGGAACTCTTCGTGTTGTATTTCATTGTGGAGCTGAGTTCAGAGGAAAATCTCTCAACAGTGAACTTTTACAAGGCCCTTACCTCACCAGTTCTTTGTTAGGAGTCCTCACAAGATTTAGACAGGAACCCGTGGCTTTGATGACTGATGTTCAAGCCATGTTCCATCAAGTCAAAGTGGCACAGAAAGATGTGGATTTTCTTCGGTTCTTGTGGTGGCCTGAAGGCAATCTTAAGCAAGAACTTGTGGAATACAGGATGACTGTGCATCTGTTTGGGGCAGTGTCTTCACCCAGTTGTGCTTGTTACGCACTCCGGAAGGCTGCAGAAGATAACCAGAACAGTTTCCCTGCCGAGGTAATTGACACAGTCAATAGAAACTTTTACATGGATGACTGTCTGAAGAGCTTGCCATCTGAGGAGGAGGCTGTTGAAATGGTCCGGAATTTGACAGCCGTTTGTCATAAGGGAGGATTCCATTTGACAAAATGGATTAGCAACAATCGTGGAGTATTGCTATCCATTCCAGATGAGCACAAATCTAAGAACCTGCATGAGCTGGATTTGGACAGAGACCAACTGCCGGTTGAGAGAGCCCTTGGTCTTCATTGGTGTGTCGAGACAGACACTTTCAAGTTCAAGATGTCACTCAAGGAACAGCCTCATACTAGACGTGGGATTCTATCCATGGTCAGCTCAGTTTATGATCCTTTGGGATTCCTGGCACCACTCACACTTCCAGTTAAACTCATATTACAGGATCTCTGTAGGAAGAACTATAGATGGGATGATCAGATCTCCCCAACTCTCCAACAGCAGTGGATCCAATGGTTGAGAGACCTGGAAAGAGTGACAGCATTCAAGGTAAATAGATGCCTCAAACAGACAGATTTTGAAAACCCCATTCATGGACAGTTACACCACTTCTCGGATGCCAGTGAAAGTGGATATGGCACTGTGACATATCAGGATGCAGAATAGCTACAACAAGACTCATGTCTCTTTCATGCTAGGCAAAGCCAGAGTGGCACCAATAAAGCAAGTGACAATTCCTCTTTTGGAACCTACTGCTGCCGTTCTTGCTGTTCGAGTGGACATGATGCTTAGAGCAGAATTATAGCTTCAACTTGAAAAGTCATGTTTCTGGACTGATAGTACTTCAGTTTTAAAGTATATCAGAAACGAGGACAAGAGATTCCAAACCTTTGTGGCGAACAGGATATCTACCATCCGAGGAGCAACTGATGTCTCACAGTGGAGATATGTTCCTACCACACAGAATCCTGCCGATCAAGCCTCAAGGGGATTCAAGATGGACCATTTGATGACCAACAGAAGATGGATTGATGGACCTGACTTTCTGTGGAAAGCAGTGGAGGAGTGGCCTGCTCGCAGCTTTGATTCCAACATTGCTGCTGATGACCCAGAGGTCAAAAAGGAACTAATAACCAACGCAGTGATTGTTGAAGAGGCACCAAATGCCACCCATCAACTGATAACATACTTTTCTGACTGGAAAAGGTTGAAGAGGTCAGTAGCATGGATTCTGAAAATAAGAAAAGCTCTACTGGAAATGAGTCAAAAAAGGAAACAAATGAGTCATGAAGATACAGACATGAATGGCAACAAATTGGAACAGGAAATGCACCAAATTAAAGCTGTGTTAAGGGGACAGAGTTTGACTCCAGATGATCTTTCAGGAGCAGAAAAATCGTTCCTTCGATTAACTCAGCAGGAAAGGTTCCATGAGGAATTAGAGGCGTTAACATCTGGCAAACGTGAAGTGAAAAAGGATAGCACCATTTACAAGCTGGACCCGGTTCTGAAAGATGGATTGCTTAGAGTTGGAGGGAGATTGAGTAAGGCAGCCATGCCTGAGGAGACAAAACATCCGGTCATCCTATTCAAAACCCAGCATGTATCCACTCTAATATTAAAGCACATTCACGAACAGGTGGGCCATGGTGGAAGAAACCATGTTCTCTCCAGATTACGGAGGAAATACTGGATTACAAGTGCTAATGCAGCAACAAGAAAGATCCTGTCCAACTGTGGCTTCTGTAAGCACCATAAAGGGAAGTTGTGTGAGCAAAAAATGGCAGACTTGCCTATTGAAAGACTCGTTCCTGATCTGCCTCCATTCACCAACTTCGGAGTTGATTATTTTGGGCCAGTTGAGATCAAAAGAGGACGTAACCTTGAAAAACGCTATGGAGTCATATTTACATGTATGGCATGTAGAGCAGTCCACTTGGAAGTTGCCTACTCTTTGGATACTGACTCATGTATAAATGCTTTACGCAGGTTTGTTTGTAGAAGAGGACAAGTCTCTCACTTAAGATCTGACAATGGAACCAACTTTGTTGGTGCCGAAAGGGAGTTGAAAAAAGCTCTTGCTGCTTTAAATCACAGGAAGATACAAGCGGCTTTTCTACAGGAAGGAATAAAGTGGAGCTTCAACATACCAACGGCTTCTCATCATGGAGGTGTATGGGAGCGCATCATAAGGATGTTTAGACGGATACTAACATCAGTCTTACATCAACAAACCCTGAGTGACGAGGGATTGCATACTGTTCTGTGTGAGGTCGAAGCCATTTTAAATGACCGCCCTATCACCAAGTTATCTGGAGATACCAATGATCTAGAAGCTCTTACACCCAACCACCTGCTGACAATGAAAAGAAAACCAGTCTTACCACCTGGAATGTTTGAGAAGACAGACCTCTATATCAAAAGAAGATGGAGACAAGTACAGTACATCTCCGACCTTTTTTGGAAGCGCTGGCTAAAAGAATACTTGCCTTTGCTACAGGAGCGCCAAAGGTGGAGTAAGGAGAGACGAAGTCTTGTTCCGGGAGACATTGTACTTGTTGCAGATGCTACAGCTCCACGTAGTTCCTGGTTACTCAGAAAAGTTCTAGAGACCTATCCAGACAGGAAAGGACTGGTGCGATCTGCATGAGTGCAAACCAAGACTAGCACGCTGGACAGGCCAGTGACCAAACTTTGTCTTCTACAAGAAGCTGAAACATAACAAAGTTATTAGTGACCTCTTACCCTTAGGAGAATTTGGGGTTTTTGTTTGTTTTGTTTATTCATTTTATTATGGATTTATTGGCTCCATTGTATAAATATCTATTAAATTGTTTATGCCCTCCTGCCATTAACAATTAGGGGCCGGTGTGTTGGAGCCAAAATGTAGTTTTTGTTGTTTTCTTATGTCTTTGAGGGAAACATGGGGTGTGTACACATGCAGTCCTGACATTGAACAGTGGGTGGCACCTTAACCTAAATGTGCATATATGCAAGTGCCTGGTAATGAGGATCAGGTGTGTGTGTGGACGGGAAGCTAACAGTTTTTGACCGTGTCAAGGTGTCGTGTCAACGAGTCGTGTCAAGGTATTGTGTCCATGTAAAGTATCCTGTATTCTGGTACGGTGTCAATATGTATTTAAATAAAAGGATCAACAGATCTAAAGAAAGACAGCGCAGTGGACATTAAATGTTTGTGGAACACGCGTCCGAACAAGTTCTCCCGTTCGCCCTCCAGTGGCTTTAAAATGGATATTTGTTAAAGTCACTACAAATGGCATTGCGCTCCACAGCTACTGCACCTGTACTCTGTAGTTCTTCAGTGCCTCCAACAACGTCACTGTCACATCACTGGATGAAGGAAGACCAGATTTTGCAGCTGCCCCCCAGAGACATAGAGAACATCTGCAAGAACTACAGGCATTTTTCACACTATGTGTATTAAAAAGAAAATAGTACTCAACTACTTCCTCCTGTTTGAGTAGCATTTGATAAAAACTACAGTGGCCAGGTGTTGGAGGACTGAATCTTTTTTTCTAAATGGAACAATATATTTGTGTTTTTACATTTTTTATCCTCAGTAGGAACAAACTGTCCTGGGATATCAGGGTAGCAAAGGGCATTTGTGCACGGAAAATCAACTCACGGACGCAAATAACATGCGTCCATTACTAACTACAAGGCCGCCCCACACAGCTGTGACAGCGATGCCTTCCTACCGGAGGCACTGAATGATTACTATGCACGCATCAAAGCCATGAATGACACGCCCACCAGAAAGACTGCACACACCCCCATGACCAATGACTGCTCCGCCAAATATGACTCCAGTCATCATATTATTCATTATTCATAGATAAAACAACACGAGTGGACCTCATCACCAACTATGAGACAGAGGCGAGGTGGAATGGCTGGCTCTCTGGTGTCAAGATAGCAACATGTCTCTCAACCTTCGATGACAAGACAGAGATGCCACGCTGCCCACCTCCCTCTTCTCATGAACAGATGGAGCAAGTCAGGAGTAGCAAGTTTTTTGGTGTGCAGATTGCTGATGACCTCAACTGGTCATGCAACTGCACCCCCCTCACCAAGAAGGCACAACAGTGTCTTCAATGCCTCCATCGTATGAGTCCATCATTGGGACCTCTCTGCTCCACGGACCATGGTACGGAGTGTGGCTGCAGAGGTGCCGGTTCACCTCCTGGGCACTGAACCACTACCTTCTACTGCAGCACATTGTTTGTATGTACTGTACTGCACTGTACACAGATGGATGAAAATAAAGCCTCTCTTATCTATACCTGTTTCTGTAATTCATATGTATTTGTTTCTTTCTTTTGTGTCTGCGATCAAATTTGATATCAATCTGTTATTTGCTCCATCAGTTAAAATGTACGGTATATGTGAATGCAGCAAATAGCACTCAACCTTAAACCACTGCATATGTTTGCATACAAACACACATATACACACTATTTCCCTTGAGATCCATCCATTATTCTGCATGGCCTCCACCGTACCCCTCCCTCTGTCCCTCGCATCCTAACACCCCACCCCCCACCCACACAGGGGTTGCTAGGGCCCTGCCTCAACTACTCTGGTATCCAGGATACGTTGAACACACTCTGAATCCTGATTGGCTGCCAGCTAGGCAAGGGTGGGCACACAGAAAAGAAAGGAAAGGAAGGGGAAAAAAAGAAAAGAGGGTGCTCCGGGTTGTTAGATGGATGGCTGAGACCACACAGCTCCAGGCAGAGCACCGAGCTCCATTTTAGCAGGAATTCTTAACGGAGAGAAAACGTGGGCTGAGACGGAGGACAAAAGAACCGGAGAAAGAACAAATGGCCAGTTGGATTAAGAGGTAGAAACATCTGAGTAAATGTAGGCTAGAGAGAGAAGAACGAGCCGGAAAAACAAAGGGACGGACGGATAAAAAGAAGAGGGAGGGAAAGACGAGGAGGCATGAGCGCAAGCCAGAGAGATGCAGCATCCTGTCCTCCGTCTTTTATCCTGACAGCCGACCGAAAGATAGAGAAGAGGAGGCAATAGAAGGTAGAAAGAGAGGGGAGGTGCCTGTTCCTAAAAGAGGAGAAAGGGAGTAAAGGAGGACAGGGGTGTTGGGGAGGGGGGCTGGGGTGCTCAGCACGTAGGCTAACACACAAGTAGCTTCACTGCGTGCAGATTCATACACACGCTGACCCAGCCTCCACTGGCAGGCCGGGGCGACGCTGGGCATCGGCAAGGTGGCAGGAGAAGCAGAGGAGGCGACCGCCGGAGCAGAGCGGAGGAGGAGAGCGGCACCAGAGGACGACGACGGAGATAGTCGAGGAAGAGGACAAGGTGACGCGGTGTGGTGTGGAGGCTCGGCGCTGAGGGAGAGACGACGGGGGAGGGGCAGCGGTGCCGAGGAGGAGGAAGAGGAGGAAGCCACGGGACTGATGGCTCGCGGCAGTGGCTCAGGGAGGTGGAGCAGGCAGAGGTTGGGATTCTTTAGCACCATGCTGCGCTGCAACCTCCCCCCAGAGACACAGAAAGTGGTGGTATTCCTCATCATGATGCTGCTCATCATCATCAATGTGGTGCTGATGTTCCTGCTGGCCTTCCAGTAGAACACACACACAGACCAACACCCTCTCACACAAACACACACCTACACATCCATTCTGCATGGAAGAAAAGACCAGATAAACTGATACAGAGAGGGACCGAGGAGCAGAGGAGGACAGAGCGGGGCTGCTGGGATTGATGGGTGTCCAACATGGCAGAAGCAGAACACAGGTACAACCCGGAGGAGAGGGAAGATCATTTTGTGTGAAAATGGATGAATTTTGTGTCATCAGAAACATGAACATGTAAACGAGAGGGTTTGCTGTATATGAGAGATGGACCCTGTACAGGGTGCGTTCATCACCTTTTTTTTTTCTCATACCTCTACTAATATCCAGATGGTTTGATTTGTACGGTCTCTGTGTTCAGTCTCTAGTCTATCTTTTACTATTTCTCAACAAATTCCATGAATCAACAATACTGTCTGACTTCCCTACCCTGTCTGTGGCTCCTATGCCCAAACCCATTGGTTCCTACTAGTTACGTAAATATTTCAAAACCTCTCACGGAGATATAGTTTCATTTAAGAATGAAGCTCAGCAATTTCCTTAAACAGCTGGACAATGTAGTTTTAAACTAACATCACTCAAACTGCAGGAAATAGTACATTTGTTGGGGACTATTTTCAGCAGCAGGAAGAATGTTGAACTTTGATACACACAATACTTTTAGTCATACATTGTTGTAGGTTCTGCACATGGAATTTGTTGACTGACAGTAATAGACTGAGAAATACAGAATATTGCCAACCTTACCATAACCATAAACATACGCCTTGGCAGTTTCAACAAAACTGAATAGACAGGGTTGGTTTGAACTGGTCACTAATTTAATGCCATATATTATAATATGATATTAATATAATATATTTAAAATATCAACATGTTATGACATGACTGCATTTACCATTTTAGTCACCATAGTACCCCCCCCATATTTTATTATCAACTAGCATTCATTTGTTTGTGTACTATCTTTCCTCTTGAGGTTTTACAGTATTGCAGTACTACTTATTATACTTGCTGTTGTACTTGCTACTTTACACTAGCCACTGAGAATTCTTGATCTAGTGTCCCAGTGTTCTTTATTTTCTTGTAACATTCACTAAAACCTCACACCTCTGACACAGGTATTTGTTGTTGTCAATGAATTTTCCAAGATTACATGTAGGTAATGTAGCAACAGGTCTGACAGTTTAGCTAAATGAGGGCTCTAACATTTTTGTGGGGCTAGTCTCCAGGTGTTCTCACAGTGGGCTGCTTTAACACTTGGTAGATAAAACATTGATTTCTACTACGTGACTCGTCTTTCCCTCTCTTCTCTCTCACACCTGTCGTAATGCTCCACATGTTCAGTATACAGTAGTCACTGGAGATGGTATTACTGGAGAACAAGAAGCAGTCACGTTAAAATCCAAAACAATATCAATCACCCACCTCTCTTAAAATTGTCTGTGCTCCAGGTCAACCCTTTTCATAGGATGACAAGACGCAGCTTGTTAAATGTGAAATAAAGAAGCAATTTGTATGTTCTGTAGCCTTAGTACAAAATTACGTGATTATTAAAAAACAAATGTTGGGGGGCCTTTAGCCAAAACTGAAGCCTAAGCGAGAGAAAAGTGAATATTGAATGAAGATTCAATAGATGGCCTGAAATATGTTCATGTTACTCTGTACAACTGTAACATTCAGCAGATAAGCTAATGCTATCTCACAACTGTGTTTCTGTGTCTTTGTTTTGGACTCTCTTAGTGTTAAGAAATCACTTAGTGCAGCTTTAAAAAACTGATGAAAATGTATAAATTTACTTTCTCTCCTTTGGTAATTGACTGCAGGGGAAACACCACTCTGCTACGTATTGTTTCGCTCTTCACCCCTACCCTGTCAACACATTGTCACCCCAACATGTTATGATAATATTACCGCGCCTTAGTCAATGCTCCTGTACTTTAAGCTATGACGCTCTACATTCAAAAAAAATTCTGTCTTCTAAGGAGGTTAGGTTTAGGCAACAACTAGGTTTACGAGTGTGGCCTGACTAAAGCTTTGTTGATACTCGTGCATGGCGCCATAGCACGAGCCTCCGCAGACAGCGCGCAAGCTCCGAGCATGAACGGAGGCGTTTATACTCTATGGCAGCGGTTCCCAAACGTTTTAGGCCACGCACCCCCTTCTAGATCCCGACTGGGTTCACGCACCCCCAATCCCCCATACCTTAAAAAAAAGCAACAGAGCCTATTTATAGCCGCATCAAAATCGGACCAATGAGAGAACAGTTTGCTCGCGCGTGGCGTTTGTTTACAAGATAAAAAACACAAAAAAGACAAAAAACTTCCTGCACCTTGCCTTCGAAAAGGTAACGGACGTACACCAGAAGATTGGCCAGATTAGCCACATCTGTAGACTCGTCTACTTGCAGAGAGTAAAACTCACTCTTCTTCACGCAACCGACTAATGTAGCCAGGATGTCTTCGGACAAAGCATCGATGCTGCGCGACACAGTGTTGTTGGACACCGGGATCACGTCCAACTTTTTTGCTTCTCTCTCTCCAATCATACATTCCACCATCTCTTTGGCAGCTGGCAAGCACACGTCTTTGGCGATTGTGTGCAGTAGCCCCTTTCTTGCTATTCTGTGACCAGATATGAAGCCCGTAGTGCGTTTTTTGTAGACCCAACACATGAATGAGACTGCAGTTGTTTTGGGCTGTTTTGGAACTCCTCCAATTTCGATATAAAAAATGTAAGGGGCTTTTGACTTGTACTGGCAGGCTTGGTGTTCAGGTGGCGACGTAAATAAGAGGGCTAGCCAGAACCTCACTGCACTGTCTCCTAAAAATTACGTTCCCCCAAAACTAAAATGCATTCTCAATTACGTTTGACCAAAAAAACGTTTGACTTATTACATTGACTTATTACAAGTACATTTCTAATCAACATTTTAACACTTTAACATGTTTTTCCCTCTCCACCACCGCCTCTCCTTCTCCCTATTACGCAGTCAGAATACTACCACAATACGCCGCCTGTCTCCGGCAGAAATGCGCTCATCCACGCACGGGAACAACACTGAGTTGTCGGCCGAGATACCACCAAAACACCCCGCCTGTCTCCAGCAGAAACGCGCTCATCCAGGCCGAGCAACGAGGAATATTACGCGGCTACAATACCTCCACAAAGGCCCGCGTGTAAAATCCGGGAGTAACCGTGACTCTCTTAAGGGTTAGGTTTGGGTGGGGACGTGGCTTCCTAGTGGAAGTATTATGGTTAGGGTTAGATGGATACAAATAAATAAAATATACCTCCATAACACCCCGCCACTCTCGGCTCATACCTCCCCAGCAACGAGGCACATCACCCGGCCACAATACCTCCAGAATGTCCCCCGGGTGAAATCCGGGACTTGGTTTTATGGTTCCGAGTGGCGGGCGCTCACCCGTTGGCGCCGGACGCGAGGTCTCCAGCCGCCCCCGCCGTGAGGCACTCCATCGTCAGGTCTGTCAGCCCTCGGAACAGGCCGCGGGGCAACAACTTGTGGGTGGCGGGGGTATAGGCGAGGCAGATCACAGAAAAATAATGAAGAGTATGGCAAAGATATGTTGATGAGAAACGTAGTTGTAATACGTCAAACACAAACGTAATCAGGGAGAAAATACGTTTATGGTCAAACGTAATTGAGAATGCATTTTAGTTTTGGGGGAACGTAATTTTTAGGAGACAGGACTGCACCATTAGACCACCATTACATTTTTCCTCTCGCGCACCCCCTAGAGGCAGCTCTACACAAGTACCACACTTTGGGAATCCCTGCTCTATGGGCTGTGTGCTGCAATATTCTCTGAAACGTCAGAGGGCGTACAAACAAAATAAACTTTGAGGAATAAAATAGACAACGAGTGTAAAAAAGGCATAAACCAATCTACAATGACGAGGAGGGATTATAATTATCTATAAACTCATATCTCATACACTACTTTATTATGAAGAAAACAAAGGTTGAATATCCTGTAAACGATTTGATTTGACTGCAAAATATTTATTCAAATTAAGATTTTTAAGACTAAACCATCTCAAAAAGAATTAGCCTTCTTTGTATAATCCCTAGACATCTAAATAGTGTTTTTATCAGCAAACTATTTGGGACAGTCACATGATCGTGTGTGCCGTAATTACTACTCAATTAATCATCAATTACTTGTTGTGACGACAGTGCTAACCACTACACCACATGACTAGTGAGTGTGACACACAAGTTAACATTTACTTCTAGTTTGGTACAGGACACAAGCAGTGTTTGACCCATCTACCACTTTCCCACCGCTGTGTGAACAATCTTTATACGACATCAATTGCTTTGGGCGTGTAATAAGGACGCATGTGTTTGTACCGTAGTTGGTGGCAAGCCCGGTGCGTCGCATACACACACTAAAGAGTGCCTCTGTTGCAGTATTTGACGCATTGAGAATGACAACAGGTTGACCCAGAGCTTTTTGAGGGCATCACTTGAATTTACATGACTCAGATATGAACTAAACCCAAACTCTTTGGTTTGACCCTGAAAAATAACCAATATCCAGTTGGGACCCCTCATCACAGACATCGTAAGTCTGTGAGCTGTGAGAAGTTCAACCGGAGTGTCTTTTCCCTCTCAGATTGTTTCACTTTAATACAATGACTGGCCTGACAAGGTGAAATTACTTCAAAGACTCAATAAAAGCTAGCTATTTGTATTGTTGTGGCATAGAGTACATGAAATAAAATATTTTATTTTCACAGGTAACATCCAGGACTGATGTGTTTATGTAGATGTGCCCAGAAACAGCTGCCCTTGAGCCCATCGGCCAGAAGAGACCTGACCCACACTCAGCTGCACACATTAGAATCAGGGGGCACAGCTGCTTGTGTGTGTGTGTGTGTGTCTGTGTGTGTATTAGCCATTGCTGTTTACGATAGTGACACTTGTGCTCTGTGAGCACTGTCATGATGCTTGACCCGTTTACAACAAACTGTAAGCAGCTGTCTACTATCACAACATTTAATGAGAAGATTGTGTTCTGTCGTGTAGTCAAAGAGGATTCTAGAGAGAAGGGCAGCAGAGAGGCAAGATGATGTGGGTGTGTTGCCTAGCAACAGCCATATCGTCTGTTTCCTCATCGCCATGATGGATCAGTGGAGCTACAGTAAAAGCCAGATAGCAGACAGGAAAGTGAAATGTCTTTAACAACACTAGTGACGGTGTGTGAAAAACGTCCAGACTCTCTGGCCTGCTGAGAGGAGGGGTGGTGGGCTGATGTGGTTCAGCAGGATATCTATTGTCTCTGCAGGAATGAGAGGCTGAGCACCATAACGGATGGTGTCTGTAGAGTATGGGCCATGTTGATGCAGTGAACCTGGCAGTGTGTACGAGGCGGTGTGAAATATGACCACTGTCGTGTCTTCATCAGTAACACTGGCTCTGTCTTCTTCTGGTCTTTCTCTTTGTTTGCGTCCTCGTCCTCTGTCTCTTACACTTCCTTTTCTGTATTTCTGTCTCAGTCTACTTTCACGTTAGCTTCTCATTGGTTTTTTTCATTCTACACCATGAAAGCCTTGATCATAGCTTAAAGATGAGGTTTAAAGGGGCCTGCCCTTAAACCATTCTTTACTGGGTCCCACACCCATATTTGATACTAATTCCATGGAGTGCACACTATGCACCAATGTTGAAAGTGCCTTATTTTGGCAGTTAATGGGCTAAGTGAGTTTTTTTACTTAAAACTATGCCATTTCCCATATTATTGGACCATTATTTTTGATATACAGCTTAAATACAATTGTTTTGATTATTACACATTTCCTTACTTATGAACATTTAATTAATGTTTGCCCTGTGAAATCATATTCTGTAAATCAAAAGAGCAAATTATTTTTCATTAATTATATTTATTATATTATATATTTATATTTAGGGGCGACTGTGGCTAAATGGAGAGGGTCGTCCTTCAATCAGAGGATCGGCGTTTCAATCCCTGGCTCCGCTAGTCAAATGTCGAAGTGTCCTTGAGCCCCAAAATTGCTCCCGTAGCTGTGCCTACAGTGTATGAATGTGATAGAATCTGATAGGCAGGTGTCACTTAGCCCCTACCATCAGTGTGTGAATGGGTGAATGATGACAAGTAGTGTGAAAGCGCTGTAACAATTCACCTAATTATATTAACGTAAAAAGGGCAAAGTATATACGCTAAAATTAAAGGGCACGGGCAGATCTCAATTGGTCAGGTATACAGACGTCTGACTGCGTAACAGTTGAAGGTACAAAAAAAACGCGGAAAGGTCTACTCTATTATTCTACTCTATTATTCACCATAAGGACAGACCACATCTAACTGTAATGCAGAGTTAATTTCTCAGAGCCGACAAAACTCTTCTACAATCACAGAGGCCATACGACGGAGTGGAACTGACCTTGATGATATGACCTGTGTGTAAGATTGGTGGAGTGCCCTTTTAATAGTGTCCATTAAGGTTCCTATGGGTGCTTCGAAAGCAATTTTGCAAGTCGTGTTTAGGTTCACTACATGCATCCAGACTGAAACATCTGGACATCCATCTTCCCAAGTATGAATGATGACTGTGGAGGTCCTTTGGCTTTTCATCCAGCACCCCATGAGGTCTACGTTGTGGCTAATTAGTGATATGTCTCACAAACTATTGGATAGATTGTCTGAACCAAATCTCAGGACAGTCAGGATGAATCGTAATAACTTGGTGATCCCCGGACTTTTCATCAGATCAAAATTTTTGCTTGTCAAATACTTTACTAAGAAAACATTCCCATCAGTCTCAGCTTTTTATTTTCATAGCATATTTCATTTAATCAAGATGGCGCCTTGCCAGTGGCAGCCTGTTGCACCAGCTCCCTATGTGTTTTAATTTTTAGTCTTTAATTCACTTTTTTCCTCTCTTCTGTTTTGTTTTTTCTTTAACGTTTTGTTTAAGTGACGGTCAGGCAATGGGCCGTAACTTTTTTCAACTTTTCTACTGGCTTTTCTGTTACTTTTTTCCCTCCTTGTAACGGACAGCCACGCACAATGGACTGGGGGCATTGTTTACTCTCGTGATCAGCTGATTGCACTGAGTGAATTGCTGCTGCTGCACTTTGCGAGGCCTGAAATCCCGGAGGAACTGCGGAGAAGACGTCGGGGTTACAGAGCTGGCGCTAAGCTGAAGGCGAAGAGGAGGAAGTATAAACCTTTGGTACCAGTGATTCTAATGGGGAACGTGAGGTCCTTGGCCAATAAGACAGTTGAACTTGGTGCACTTGTAAAGTCCCAGAGGGAGTACCGCGAATGCAGCATCATGTGTTTCACCGAGACATGACTGCACTCACATTTCCCGGACCACAGTGTGACTGTACCCGGCTTCAGGACTGTTCGGGCGGACAGAGACGTTGTACAGAGCGGTAAGAAGAAAAGGGGGTGGGATTGCAATGTATGTGAACGAGAAATGGTGCAATCCCAACCATGTGTGTGTGAAGGAACGTTTCTGCAGCCCGGACAATGAACTTCTAGCCATGGGGATGCGTCCTTATTATTTGTCGATGGAATTCTCATCTGCCATTGTTGTTGTGTACGTTCCTTCATCAGCTGACGCGGAGGCAGCAGTGAGGCAGCAGTGGACACCATCCACTCTACTGTGTCAACATCCTGGTGCATTTTTGGCAATTACTGGAGACTTTAACCACTCCACACTGGATAAAGCTCTGCCAACCCTTCACCAGTATGTTAACTGCCCCACACGGAAAAATTAAACTCTGGACCTACTGTATGCTAATGCCATGGATGTATACAGTGCTACTGCCCTTCCCCCCCTTGGTAGGTCCGACCACAACTTGGTCCTGTTAACCCCAAAGTATGTTCCTCTGGTGCAGAGGCAGCCTGTGACCACCAGGACTGTGAGGAGGTGGACACAGGAAGCTAAAGACGCCCTGCAGGACTGCTTTGAGTCCACGGACTGGGATGTGCTGTGTGGACCACATGGGGAGGACATCAACAGCATGACGGACTGCATCACAGAATACAATACATTCTGTGAACACACCACCATACCATACCATTAATCTGTCTATCTATCTATACTTTGTGTTTATTGCTAATTAGGAAATGTTAGCATCCAAACACAATAAACTAGGTTGGTGAACGTGGTAAATATTATGGCTTCACCATAACATCAGCACGTAAGCCTTCTGACTTAAGTATTATTTAGCGTATGTTCCCTGATTGAAAATCATGCCAATGTGGTCCTAGAGGTCAGAGCAGCACAATGAACAATCCTTCAGTCTCACCTCCCTTCACATACTTTGTCAACCTGTGGGAAACAATGGCAAAAGAAGATAACTGGTTAAACTGAGAAGGTTTGAACCCTGTGTTACACTGAAATTGTTTAATGTTACCTCGTCATTTTCGTGGCTGGTTGTTGACCCTTGATATTCATGGTTTGACTTAAAGTGCCCCTGTTACAGCCATGACCCTTCTGGTGCTTCCTCTGCAGCTGATCAGTGATGGCAGCGTGGTGTATGCTGAGGCCCTCTGGGACCATGTCACCATGGACGACCAGGAGCTGGGCTTCAAGGCCGGTGATGTCATCGAAGTAGTGGACGCCACTAACAAGGAGTGGTGGTGGGGTCGCATTATGGACAGCGAGGGCTGGTTCCCTGCCAGCTTTGTACGGGTGAGACAAACTGAGTTGCACTGTTTGATTAATGACTGCAGCTGCTGCAATACTGCCAGTATTTTCAATGGATCCTCAGCATGTTATGTTATGTTATCACAAATGGGTACACAAGTCATTAATAACAACTTTAAAGATGGTAGGCTAATCAAAATGGTTATAATAATAATAATCAAACCCTTATTAGTCCCGCAGTGGGCAAATGTATTCTCTGCATTTAACCCATCCCTAGTATATAGGGAGCAGTGGGCTGCTGAGCAGTCAGGGGTTTAACGTCTTGCTCAAGGACACTTTGGCACAACAGACGTAGTAGCCAAGGATCCTACTGCCTACCCTCTCTACCCCATGAGCCACAGTCGCCCCCTCTTAGATCACTAGCACAACAGTAAACCAGAAGCTATCACAAAATTGGAATTGCAGTTCACATTCATGTGATTTTTATGAAGAGATAATTGAAAATAAAAGAACTGCACAGGTAATTGCTGGGGGGAACCAAAAGTCTTCCTGGGGGTTTAATAGTTACTTGTGTCCTCCTCAGTTGCGTGTGAACCAGGATGAGCCCATGGAGGAGTATCTGGCGCACCTGGAGGAGGCTCAGGCTGGAGAGGAGAACCGGGCAGGTCTGGGCTTGTTGCTGGGACCTGGTTTACCCTGCAAAGAACAGATGAGGACCAACGTCATCAATGAGATCATGAGCACAGAGAGAGTCTACATCAAGCACCTGAAGGACATCTGTGAGGTCTGGATTAGATTATGTTTAAACATGATGTAAAACAATTAATTTATCGATACACTTATACACACATTTATACACTGTTACACATCAGCTTTAATTTACCCAACCGTTTACCATCACCATGGAAAAATTATCTTTTCTGATTGGCTGTCAGGTCTCAGGTCTTGGTATGGGCTTACTAGCAGTGGAGCAAGCAGCTAATGCCTACATGGGTTATTGTGTGTGATTTCATGATGTATTTATTCATATGTTGTGTTCCATGTCTGTTCAGCATGATCTGATCCCTTTTCTGTTTCCTTCAGGGTTACATCAAACAGTGCCGCAAGAGGACAGATATGTTCACTGAAGAGCAGCTTCGTACCATCTTTGGCAATATTGAAGAGATCTACCGATTCCAGAAGAAGTTCCTGAAAGGCCTGGAGAAGAAATTCAACAAAGAGCAGCCACACCTCAGTGAGATCGGTTGCTGCTTCCTCGAACATGTAAGCTGAGTCAGAACCGGCCCCAGGCATAGGTATAGGCCAGGGGTTGGCAACCTTTACTCTCCAAAGAGCCATTTTGCCCTATTTTCCACCAAATAAAATTTGTCTGGAACTGCAAAAGCTATTTCATACCACAGCTTATACAGTTTTATATATAGTTATATTATATAGACAAAAACTATAGTTTGTTGTATTTATTAAATTATAGAACAAGAATAAAGACAATTCTTGACATTTTATTGTTATTTTACCTGTTGTCAAACTCTTATGAAGAGGAGAAAAAAAATACACCGGCATGTGTAGGCCTCCATTGAGGTCAATTAAACACAGAACTATGCCTTGAGTCCTCCCCATATTTGTGGAAAATAAATAAAATTACTTTGAAATAAATTGGTTCTGGGCAACAATTACAATTTTGAATCGCGATTAATCGCATGATTTTTCTGCGATTAATCACGATTAATCACATTGTTATGCGCAAAATTCAATGACGAATTCAAAAGTAGTCCATTGCACACTTTTATTTTAAAAGTACTGCTATACGAACAAAAGTGCAATAACATTTGGCTTGCAAACACTTTACACAAATAAGGTTATTTTTAACAGCAGTATTCCCTTTACACAGTAACAGTTAAAATATTTGTTGTATATTATATATATTTTATGAAATCAACACAACAAAAAAAGTAATGTGTGTTGAGCCACTATAATTGATTGAAAATCGAAAATCTTCCCCAGATTGGACTGCTTAGTACTTGTTGTGGAAGTCCCAGATATCAGGAAACTAAACACCATCTTGTCTGGTTCATAACAGTCCGGAGGAGCTCCGTGGATTTTATCGAGCTGTATTCACTGTGTCTAGCAAGCCACACGTCGGCTGTTTACTACAGCTGTATGAACACAAAACAAACTGATTTTGCTGTGATTTAACTGCAGTAAACGGACAAAAAAGGGACCCCGAAATAACTACGTAATGATGCCGATTTGTAAAAAGTCTGAATTCATGTTTTGATAGTTCTCTCCACAAGACGACAAGCAAATAACTTTTAAAATACTTTAGAATGGAGTCTGGATCGATCGGTGCTAGGCTATGCTTACATTATAGCAGCTCCATCAACACTCAACATAACGTCATCTAGGCATAAATACGGCATTGTCTATTCATTGTTTGTACCATATAGTTTACACACACACATTTATACACATAGTTTGGTCCGATCTCCACTAATATGAGGTATCGTACAGCTCTGGGTGAACACAGACGGATACAGTATTTGTTTCCTGATTCAACATCAGGACGTCAGTGATGACAGGGGGAGCATCGCAACGCTGATAGGCTATCGCGCAGCAGCGCCCACCCCAAATGCTCTCATTGGTTGAGACGCGTGATGACGCCCATCCCAAGCCAATACTGACTCCTGTGACCCATTGTCTGTCTGTATGTGTATTCAGAGCCAGTGAGCAACGGACTTTCAAAATAATAATATATATTTTTTTAAATGCGTTAACGCGCGATAAAATACTTGTTGCCGTTAATTAATTAATGCGTTAACGAGATAATACCGCGTTGACTTACCCAGCACTAAAATAAATATATCATATAGCTGCAGAAGTGAATTAAACACAGAACAATGCAGGTCTATTTGGGTCCTCCCCATGTTTGCGGAAAATATATTAAATAAAAAGTAGCCTACATTGAAGTAAATATCACATATAGCTGCAGCCTAATATCTTAAAAAGAGTAAACATAAAAAATAGGCCAGTTTGTATTTAAGTACGACTAAAGTGCTTTTCAGTGCGCTGTCATCCTCTTCTTTTTTTTTTTCCTCAGCCACTTACAGCCATCAACCGTCATACCTGAACATAAAAACACAACTGCATCAGTTCAGGATCTAAAATAAATATTTTTTTCCAAAATAATAGCCTATTAAAATATAGTGTTCTCACCTGTTTAATGTGATTTTTGTTTCTGGACATCGCTGTATCGCTACATCAGGGCTGTAAGATGTGACTTTGACCTTCACACAGAACTGCAGGCTGTCATCTGTGAGGCGGGAGCAATATTTCGATTTTATGTAGTTCATGCTTGAGAAAACCTGCTCGCATAAGTACGTTAATCCAAAAATGGACAGGACTCCAAATGCATACTTCTAAATGTTCATGTAAGTGTCGGGAATGGCATTCCATGTTTCAAACACAAGTTTGTCAGGTTTGAGGAGGTTTTCAATATTGCTCCATTTGTGCTCTCTAGCGAGGATGGCCTTCTGATGGGCAACATCTTCGAGATCAGCTGTCAGGCTTTTGTACTTGGACACCCATAAGTCTTTATCAGCTATGTCCGCCAGTTCAATTTCTAGATCAGGTTACTCCCAGGAATGCGAACATGTTCAGCTGGGACGGGTCGATGTCCAGGGGTGTGACGGGGAAGGATAATGTGCTTTTTTCCTCCCTGAACTTGCTGAATCTTTTCCCAAATGCAGTTTGTATTCCGATAATTGCACGCTGTAAATATTCATTCATGCGATTATTTTTTTCTCGGAACTCTCTCAGGGAGGGGAAGTGAGAGAGCGTGCCTCTCTGTACCTCTCTGACAAACACTGTCATCTTGCCCTCAAACGCCAAAACATCCTCCAGCATCTGCAGAGCCGTGCCTCCCTTTCCCTGGACACTTTTGTTCAGCATGTTTAAGTGACTTGTCATATCTACCATGAAGTGCAACTTTTCCAGCCAATCTGGATCTCCCTGCTCAGGATAGGTGAGGACTTTGCTTTCCAGGAAGACAAGCAGTAAACCGTTTCAGCACCTCTCCCCTGAACAGCCACCGGACTTTGTTATGCAGCAGGAGATCTGAATATGCGCTATCCACTTCTTCCAACAACAAACAGAACTGTCGTGGTTTAACCCCTTTGCCATTATTTTGTTCACTATCTGATAACAAGGTTCATCACCTCCATACATTCCGGGGGAAATGTGACATCTCCTGACTCATCACAGGTGATTGAGAATGCTGGAGCTGAATTGATGTCCTCAATTTGCTGACTGGTGATGTTTGTTGCCATTTTAATGGACCTGTCCTTAACGGTCTTTGCAGAGAGAGGCATATCTCTTGATTTTCTGAACAATTTCACCTTTGTTTTTGAAGTCCGAGAACAGATGCTCAGATACTTTATTGAACGATTCTTTTATGTATTCTCCATCTGTGAACGGCTTTCCACACCTTACTATCTCATGAGCTGCCACAAAACTAGCAGCAGTAGTTGAGTTTGGAGACCTGATCCACTTCGTGAAAGTATATTTACTTTGCTCAATTTACTGCAGCAGTTGAGAAATCGCTATTTTTCGCTCATCTCCATCTTGATACTTTTCAGCAAATGCTGTGTGCTTGTTCTGGAAGTTTCTTTCAACATTCGATTTGTTAGTTGTTTGCTAATTTCTCGCCACATATCAAGCATTCAGGTGAATGCTAGGGCCCCATCCAACCATGAAATCAGGGAAGAAAACAAATCTGAATTTATAACTTTTATAAACTACTTTTAATATTACTAGATTAATACTTTATATATTATTTTGAAATATTTAAAAAAAGCCCACAATAACATAACTACGCAGCCCATTAAATGATAGGCCCTCTGGAGTCCAGGAAAGAAAAAGAAGAAAAGAGGAGGAGGAGGAAAAAGGTGCAGAAGACAATGTGATGATTGAATAGTTTTATCTATTACATAGTAGTTACCATTGAAGCAGAGTGCTACTAGCATACTTCGGAAGAAAGTCTGATCTCCGTAGCTTGATCTCAAAGACATTAGCAGTTTCTGTGTAAGTGTATGAACACTATGATTGGTGGTGGAATTGGCTGCAATGCAAGCATCACCAGCTAAAATCTTGCCCAGGTCACCAAATTGGTTAGGGCCGGCTCTGAACTGAGTCCCTAACTCAGTCAGAACATTTTGATTAAAGGTTTCTGCATAATTCCACTTCACATTGCTACATTATCACACCTTGTTCGCTTTGTTTTCCAAAACCATCAAACTAATATTTCAATAGTTTATGAACAATGTTCTTACAGTAATGGGAGTGCATACCTTTTTACTCTGTCTACCCAATTATTTTACATGCTTCTAACCCTTTATCTTTCTGTTCTTTATGTATAGCAAACAGATTTCCAGATCTATTCAGAGTATTGCAACAACCACCCCAATGCTTGCGTCCAGCTCTCTAAGTTAGTGAAGGTCAACAAGTACGTGTTCTTCTTCGAAGCCTGCCGACTCCTCCAGAAGATGATCGACATTTCCTTGGATGGCTTCCTACTCACTCCAGTTCAGAAGATCTGCAAGTACCCGCTGCAGCTGGCTGAGCTGCTCAAATACACCAACCCACAGCACAGGTAACTGCAAACTCTTATTAATGTGTTCCTGCAGGGAAGGTTTTCAGGAGATCCATTAGTGCACTTGTTATTCTTTCCTCTAGATAATCGCCAGCTCTCATTGATCAAAATGGACAGATGCATATCATGAGATGCATATGACAGATGAATGCATATCATTGATTGATAACCATCTTTTTTTGACATTGGAAACAATAGTTTAACCCCAAAATCTTAAGTCAAGCTCCGTTAACGAACTATATTTTACTTTTTAACAAAGTATCTCGTGGCATCCCAGTACATGTTTGTGTTGCTTAAGATTCTGTTTTCACAAATTACGGCACCCTCATTAAAGCATGGAGCTGCTGGTATTTTATGTTTTCTTCCTGTCAACAAATTACATGAAAACACCAAAAGTCTCTTAATACTTTTAGACTTCCCTACTCTGCCTGTGACTTTCTTCCTCCTGAGGACGTTAAAAATATATAGTTTCATTTTTTTTAAAGGATCAGTAATTTACTAAGACAGCTGCACACTGTAGTCTTCAGACTGTTACTTAAACAGGAGGAAATTGTGCATTTGTTGGGGACTATTTTCCAGGGTGGATTAATCCACATTTGGTGCTCTAGTGAGTTTTAGTGGTAGCAGGACAGTGTGTGGGATTGATCAAAATAAACTACAGTGTGTGTGTGTGTGTTCATGGTGATGAAGGAACAACATTGCGACTCATCAATGTGTTTTTAATGGAGCTCAATGGCACAGAGGAAAGAAGAGATATTAGGCTGTGATACATACACATAATACATATTAGTGGGATACATTCGTGGTTGGTTTGGTCAGACTTATCCTTGAGCTTCACCTTCACACACCGACTGCATGTCACTTTCTGTACATTAGGGACTACAAAGATGTGGAGGCAGCCTTAAATGCCATGAAGAATGTGGCCAGGCTGATCAATGAGAGGAAACGGCGTCTTGAGAACATTGACAAGATCGCCCAGTGGCAGAGCTCCATAGAGGACTGGGAGGTCTGGCAAGAAGCACATTTGTTCTGAAATATTCGCTGACTTCATTCTAATACACCGGCAACAGGGATGGGTAGCAAGTAATAGCTATTTGTGTGTGTGTGTGTGTGTGTGTGTGTGTGTGTGTGTGTGTGTGTGT